>NC_136627.1:40375429-40397929 GCF_933228915.1 Telmatherina bonti | reverse complement strand
AGACAGACAGTCAGAAAGACAGGCAGTCAGAAAGACAGACAGGCAGTCAGAAAGACAGACAGTCAGACAGGCAGTCAGACAGACAGGCAGTCAGACCAGACCAGGAATCACCTCCTGGAGATTCAGTCTGATTTTAACATTGAAACGTTTGGAACTGTTTTACATGTGAACCAGTCTCTGGTCTCTGGTTCAAACAGAAGTCTGTTTCCCATCAGTTCATTACCTGCAGCTTCCTGCAAACAGAACCACAACCAGAAACCAGAAACCAGAACCAGAACCAGGAATCAACGTGTATAGTTGTGATGCCTGTTGCCGCAGAGAGCAGCTGTTTTATTACAGAGCAGACAGACCAACATGTTTCCACCAACAGAACCAGGCGGTCCAAAAAGCCCCTGAGACAAGTCTGAACCCAATTTTAGGAGATCTATTATGGATACACTGATGTGATGAAGCTCAGGAGAGATCCCTGATCATCATCACTGGTTCTGGAGCTGGTTGAACTGGTCAGAAGAAGTTTAAATATCAGAACTTTTTTTTCTTTCTAACTTCGGTCAGATACCCTGCTGGCTTTTCTCTTGTGTCCGACTGAAACTCTTCTAAACGCTCTGAGGACCTGGACCGAACTGGACCGAACTGACCTGCGGTCTCGCGGCTGCCCCGTTCGCCTTCAGCAGGACCACCATCGTCATCACCATCACCTGAAGGGGGTCCATGACACAAACTGACCCGAAAATCCTCCAAGGTCCGGGAGGTGACCCGCCGCCGTCCGTGCGCCCTCACGGGACTGGTGAGAGCCCGCGGCTCTCACGTTACTTTACAGGAAAGAAGCGCGTGCATGGATTTAAAAAAAAAAAAAAAAGCTTTTAAAGGCTCTAAACGGCTCGGTTCGTTCCGTCTGAGCCCTGCAATCCAGACCCGGACCGGCTCGTCCCCCAGCAGTGTGCTCGCTGCAGCAGCGGCGCTGTCCGCGGGGGCGGGGTCGAGTGAGCGCGCACGGTGTCCCTTTACACACAGAGCCTGAACTGGGAATTTAACCCTTCGGCTTCCGGGACTTCCCAAATCCAGCTGAGATCCGGACCCCTCTCCTCGCGGCTGCCATAGGTAGGGCCGACCTAAAGCGGTTTCCCAGCAAAGCAGATGTTTGTTCAAAACTTCTCTTCACTCGGTCCAGTTCCATAAAAGTGATATTAACTTCTATCAATCAGCGACAAACACAATCTGTTGGGTCACCAGAACCAGAACCATTCAGGTGATTCATAAAGAACAATTGGGTTTAAATACACCTGATGAGATATGAAGTTCTGGTCCAGGTCTGGTCTACAGATGCTTTGGTCTGGGGACTGGGCTTCAGTGCCCAAGGATGTATACTGGATCTAGTCTTGTCTGGTTTGGTCCAGTGGGATCCAGGTTGAATCTGTTCGGACTAGTCCATTTGTTTCAGTGCTATTGGACCACCAAGGTCAGGGACAGACCTGGAAGGGGCCCCTGAGGGCCTGTGGTAACAGAAGCATCTGTGAAGCAGTGGCTATGTTTTCTGGCTGCAGCATTTGATTGAGAGGCAATAGGGTATTGATTAGTGCAGTTTCCAGTCCTGCTGACGTCTGCTGGTCTGGACTAATCTGGGATTAATACTGGCAGCCTCATCACACCCTTATTGTTGTTTATTGTTGTCTTGTTTATCTGTGGCTTCCATTCAGCTTGGGGTCACCTTGGTTCTGACAAACTGCTCGACTCATTAGAACCGCTTTGTGTGACTGCTGGCAGACTCCCAGCATGTGCTGCAGCACAGGCCTCCATCATCATTTACCCCCCACTAACGGTTGGAATGGGAACAGTGTTCACAGGGACCGAAACATGCCGGCTCATTGGTTATTGTCTCATCATGCAACCTCAATGCAGCCTACTGCTGTGATGTCATGGAGGCGGAGAAAGGTTTACGCACCTGGATGAACTAATTAATGATGATGACAATAATGATGAAGAGGACAGAATGGAAACCTGAGCAGGACTGGGATTCCTGATGATTCACACTTTTTCTAATGGGCTCCAGCAGAGATGCAGAACTTCGACCTGCTACTCCAGCTCTGTCCCGTCATTCATCTGGGTCTTTGGCCTGGGGCCCCCGGGAGCCTCCTGGCAGAAGTCCAGGCAGTGTTGAGGTTCCTGGCAGAACGTCACTCAGAGAGAAGGAGAAGGAAACAGACTTTCAGAAAGAGCTGAAGGATGACGATTTAATTACACCTCTGTTTATTCATCTGTCCATCTACACACAGTCGGTCAGGAGGTTCCCACACCACACACACAGACTGCGTCTTTGACTTTATGAGAGGAAACTCCTTGCTGTCTGTTTTTACAGGCTGCTGGTCGTCATGGTGACCAGCAGCAAAGACAAATATCCCACATTGCCAACTGGACATTTACAAATTGGCCTGTGACATTCTGCTTCACGATACAACACAGACAAAGCTTTAATTTAAAGAAAAATACCTTCATTGTAGACCTCATCTATGTAAAACAGAAAGCAAAAACTTTACTTTAGAAACCAGATTCACAGGTTGTGTATGTTTACGATGATGGTTTACAGGTGGACAGTTAAATGGAAGCAAAGAGATTATCTAAAGTAGAATGACCCCTGCTAGAGGAACTACACCTGCTAAAGAAGGGACCAATGCTAGAGGAAGGACCCCCTCTAAAGGACGCCCCCTGCTAGAGAAATGCCCCTTTGCAAGAGGGACCACCCCCTCTAGAGTAACCACCTCCCACCAGAGGGACAACCCCTGCTAAAGGAATAATCCCTGTTACACTAGAGGAACCACCCGCTCTAGAGTAACAACCCAATCTAGAGTAACCACTCCTGCTAGAGGAAAAACCCCTGATAGAGGAACCACCCTAGAGGAACTACCCCCTCTGGAAGAAACACACCTACTAAAGGAACAACCCCTGCTAGACGAACGACCCCTGCTGGAGGAACAAGAGCCTGTGAGATAACGCCTCCCTGCGAGAAAAACAGTCCCTCTAGAGGAACCATTCCCGCTGGACGAACCACTCCCGCTAGAGGAACGACCCCTGCTAGAGGAACCACTTACACTAGAGGAAGCACTCCCGCTAGAAGAACGACCCCTGCTAGAGGAACCACTCCCGCTAGAGGAACAACCCCTGCTAGAGGAACCACTCCCGCTAGAGAAACCACTTACACTAGAGGAACCACTCCTGCTAGAGGAACCACTCTCGCTAGAGGAACGACCCCTGCTAGAGGAACCACTTACACTAGAGGAAGCACTCCCGCTAGAAGAACGACCCCTGCTAGAGGAACCACTCCCGCTAAAGGAACCACTCCCGCTAGAGGAACAACCCCTGCTAGAGGAACCACTCCCGCTAGAGAAACCACTTACACTAGAGGAACCACTCCTGCTAAAGGAACCACTCTCGCTAGAAGAACGACCCCTGCTAGAGGAACCACTTCCGCTAGAGGAACCACTCCTGCTAAAGGAAGCATTCCTGCTAGAAGAACCACTCCTCCTAGAGAAACCACTCCTGCTAGAGGACCCACTTACACTAGAGGAACCACTCCTGCTAGAGGAACGACGCCTGCTAGAGGAACCACTCCCGCTAGAGAAACAACTTACACTAGAGGAACCACTTCCGCTAGAGGAACCACTCCCGCTAGAGGAATGACCCCTGCTAGAGAAACCACTCCGGCAAGAGGAACCACTCTCACTAGAAGAACCACTCCCGCTAGAGGAACCACTTACACTAGAGGAACGACTCCTGCTAGAGAAACCATTTACACTAGAGGAACCACTCCTGCTAGAGGAACCACTTACACGAGAGGAACCACTCCTGCTAGAGGAACGACACCTGCTAGAGGAACCACTCCCGCTAGAGAAACAACTTACACTAGAGGAACCACTTCCGCTAGAGGAACCACTCCCACTAGAGGAACGACCCCTGCTAGAGAAAACACTCCGGCAAGAGGAACCACTCTCACTAGAGGAACCACTTTCTGTAGGGGAACCACTCTCGCTAGAGGAACCACTCCCTCTAGAGGAACGACCCCTGCTAGAGGAACCACTTCCGCTAGAGGAACCACTCCTGCTACAGAAACATTCCCCTGCTAGAGGAACCACTTTCTGTAGGGGAACCACTCCTGCTAGAGGAACGATCCCTGCTAGAAGAACCACTCCCGCTAGAGGAACCACTCCCTCTAGAGGAACGACCCCTGCTAGAGGAACCACTTCCGCTAGAGGAACCACTCCTGCTACAGAAACACTCCCCTGCTAGAGGAACCACTGTCTATAGAGGAACCACTCCTGCTAGAGGAACGATCCCTGCTAGAGGAACCACTCCCGCTAGAGGAACCACTTACACTAGAGGAACCACTGCTGCTAGAGGAACCACTCCCGCTAGAGGAACGACCCCTGCTAGAGGAACCACTCCCGCTAGAAGAACCACTCCTGCTAGAGAAACCACTCTCGCTAGAGGAGCCACTCTCTCTAGAGGAACCTCTCCTGCTAGAGGAACCACTTCCGCTAGAGGAACCACTCCTGCTACAGAAACACTCCCCTGCTAGAGGAACCACTTACACTAGAGGAACCACTCCTGCTAGAGGAACCACTCCCGCTAGAGGAACGACCCCTGCTAGAGGAACCACTTCCGCTAGAGGAACCACTCCTGCTAGAGGAACCATTCCCGCTAGAAGAACCACTCCTGCTAGAGGAACGATCCCTGCTAGATGAACCACTCCCGCTAGAGGAACCACTTACACTAGAGGAACCACTGCTGCTAGAGTAACCACTCCTGCTAGAGGAACCATTCCCGCTAGAAGAACCACTCCTGCTAGAGAAACCATTCTCGCTAGAGGAACAACCCCTGCTAGAGGAACCACTCCCGCTAGAGAAACCACTTACACTAGAGGAACCACTCCTGCTAGAGGAACCACTCTCGCTAGAAGAACGACCCCTGCTAGAGTAACCACTTCCGCTAGAGGAACCACTCCTGCTAAAGGAAGCATTCCTGCTAGAAGAACCACTCCTGCTAGAGAAACCACTCTCGCTAGAGGAACCACTCTCTCTAGAAGAACCACTCCCGCTAGAGGAACCACTTACACTAGAGGAACGACTCCTGCTAGAGAAACCATTTACACTAGAGGAACCACTCCTGCTAGAGGAACCACTTACACTAGAGGAACCACTCCTGCTAGAGGAACGACGCCTGCTAGAGGAACCACTCCCGCTAGAGAAACAACTTACACTAGAGGAACCACTTCCGCTAGAGGAACCACTCCCACTAGAGGAACGACCCCTGCTAGAGAAACCACTCCGGCAAGAGGAACCACTCTCACTAGAAGAACCACTCCTGCTAGAGGAACCACTTACACTAGAGGAACGACTCCTGCTAGAGAAACCATTTACACTAGAGGAACCACTCCTGCTAGAGGAACCACTTACACGAGAGGAACCACTCCTGCTAGAGGAACGACGCCTGCTAGAGGAACCACTCCCGCTAGAGAAACAACTTACACTAGAGGAACCACCTCCGCTAGAGGAACCACTCCCACTAGAGGAACGACCCCTGCTAGACAAAACACTCCGGCAAGAGGAACCACTCTCACTAGAGGAACCACTTTCTGTAGGGGAATCACTCTCACTAGAGGAACCACTTCCTCTAGAGGATCGACCCCTGCTAGAGGAACCACTTCCGCTAAAGGAACCACTCCTGCTACAGAAACATTCCCCTGCTAGAGGAACCACTTTCTGTAGGGGAACCACTCCTGCTAGAGGAACGATCCCTGCTAGAAGAACCACTCCCGCTAGAGGAACCACTCCCTCTAGAGGAACGACCCCTGCTAGAGGAACCACTTCCGCTAGAGGAACCACTCCTGCTACAGAAACACTCCCCTGCTAGAGGAACCACTGTCTATAGAGGAACCACTCCTGCTAGAGGAACGATCCCTGCTAGAGGAACCACTCCCTCTAGAGGAACGACCCCTGCTAGAGGAACCACTTCCGCTAGAGGAACCACTCCTGCTACAGAAACACTCCCCTGCTAGAGGAACCACTGTCTATAGAGGAACCACTCCTGCTAGAGGAACGATCCCTGCTAGAGGAACCACTCCCGCTAGAGGAACCACTCCCGCTAGAGGAACCACTCCTGCTAAAGGAACAACTCCGGCTAGAGGAACCACTTACACTAGAGGAACCACTCCCGCTAGAGGAACCACTCCCGCTAGAGCAACGACCCCCACTAGAGGAACCACTCCTGCTAAAGGAACAACTCCCGCTAGAGGAACCACTTACACTAGAGGAACCACTGCTGCTAGAGTAACCACTCCTGCTAGAGGAACCATTCCCGCTAGAAGAACCACTCCTGCTAGAGAAACCATTCTCGCTAGAGGAACAACCCCTGCTAGAGGAACCACTCCCGCTAGAGAAACCACTTACACTAGAGGAACCACTCCTGCTAGAGGAACCACTCTCGCTAGAAGAACGACCCCTGCTAGAGTAACCACTTCCGCTAGAGGAACCACTCCTGCTAAAGGAAGCATTCCTGCTAGAAGAACCACTCCTGCTAGAGAAACCACTCTCGCTAGAGGAACCACTCTCTCTAGAAGAACCACTCCCGCTAGAGGAACCACTTACACTAGAGGAACGACTCCTGCTAGAGAAACCATTTACACTAGAGGAACCACTCCTGCTAGAGGAACCACTTACACTAGAGGAACCACTCCTGCTAGAGGAACGACGCCTGCTAGAGGAACCACTCCCGCTAGAGAAACAACTTACACTAGAGGAACCACTTCCGCTAGAGGAACCACTCCCACTAGAGGAACGACCCCTGCTAGAGAAACCACTCCGGCAAGAGGAACCACTCTCACTAGAAGAACCACTCCTGCTAGAGGAACCACTTACACTAGAGGAACGACTCCTGCTAGAGAAACCATTTACACTAGAGGAACCACTCCTGCTAGAGGAACCACTTACACGAGAGGAACCACTCCTGCTAGAGGAACGACGCCTGCTAGAGGAACCACTCCCGCTAGAGAAACAACTTACACTAGAGGAACCACCTCCGCTAGAGGAACCACTCCCACTAGAGGAACGACCCCTGCTAGACAAAACACTCCGGCAAGAGGAACCACTCTCACTAGAGGAACCACTTTCTGTAGGGGAATCACTCTCACTAGAGGAACCACTTCCTCTAGAGGATCGACCCCTGCTAGAGGAACCACTTCCGCTAAAGGAACCACTCCTGCTACAGAAACATTCCCCTGCTAGAGGAACCACTTTCTGTAGGGGAACCACTCCTGCTAGAGGAACGATCCCTGCTAGAAGAACCACTCCCGCTAGAGGAACCACTCCCTCTAGAGGAACGACCCCTGCTAGAGGAACCACTTCCGCTAGAGGAACCACTCCTGCTACAGAAACACTCCCCTGCTAGAGGAACCACTGTCTATAGAGGAACCACTCCTGCTAGAGGAACGATCCCTGCTAGAGGAACCACTCCCTCTAGAGGAACGACCCCTGCTAGAGGAACCACTTCCGCTAGAGGAACCACTCCTGCTACAGAAACACTCCCCTGCTAGAGGAACCACTGTCTATAGAGGAACCACTCCTGCTAGAGGAACGATCCCTGCTAGAGGAACCACTCCCGCTAGAGGAACCACTCCCGCTAGAGGAACCACTCCTGCTAAAGGAACAACTCCGGCTAGAGGAACCACTTACACTAGAGGAACCACTCCCGCTAGAGGAACCACTCCCGCTAGAGCAACGACCCCCACTAGAGGAACCACTCCTGCTAAAGGAACAACTCCCGCTAGAGGAACCACTTACACTAGAGGAACCACTGCTGCTAGAGTAACCACTCCTGCTAGAGGAACCATTCCCGCTAGAAGAACCACTCCTGCTAGAGAAACCATTCTCGCTAGAGGAACAACCCCTGCTAGAGGAACCACTCCCGCTAGAGAAACCACTTACACTAGAGGAACCACTCCTGCTAGAGGAACCACTCTCGCTAGAAGAACGACCCCTGCTAGAGTAACCACTTCCGCTAGAGGAACCACTCCTGCTAAAGGAAGCATTCCTGCTAGAAGAACCACTCCTGCTAGAGAAACCACTCTCGCTAGAGGAACCACTCTCTCTAGAAGAACCACTCCCGCTAGAGGAACCACTTACACTAGAGGAACGACTCCTGCTAGAGAAACCATTTACACTAGAGGAACCACTCCTGCTAGAGGAACCACTTACACTAGAGGAACCACTCCTGCTAGAGGAACGACGCCTGCTAGAGGAACCACTCCCGCTAGAGAAACAACTTACACTAGAGGAACCACTTCCGCTAGAGGAACCACTCCCACTAGAGGAACGACCCCTGCTAGAGAAACCACTCCGGCAAGAGGAACCACTCTCACTAGAAGAACCACTCCTGCTAGAGGAACCACTTACACTAGAGGAACGACTCCTGCTAGAGAAACCATTTACACTAGAGGAACCACTCCTGCTAGAGGAACCACTTACACGAGAGGAACCACTCCTGCTAGAGGAACGACGCCTGCTAGAGGAACCACTCCCGCTAGAGAAACAACTTACACTAGAGGAACCACCTCCGCTAGAGGAACCACTCCCACTAGAGGAACGACCCCTGCTAGACAAAACACTCCGGCAAGAGGAACCACTCTCACTAGAGGAACCACTTTCTGTAGGGGAATCACTCTCACTAGAGGAACCACTTCCTCTAGAGGATCGACCCCTGCTAGAGGAACCACTTCCGCTAAAGGAACCACTCCTGCTACAGAAACATTCCCCTGCTAGAGGAACCACTTTCTGTAGGGGAACCACTCCTGCTAGAGGAACGATCCCTGCTAGAAGAACCACTCCCGCTAGAGGAACCACTCCCTCTAGAGGAACGACCCCTGCTAGAGGAACCACTTCCGCTAGAGGAACCACTCCTGCTACAGAAACACTCCCCTGCTAGAGGAACCACTGTCTATAGAGGAACCACTCCTGCTAGAGGAACGATCCCTGCTAGAGGAACCACTCCCTCTAGAGGAACGACCCCTGCTAGAGGAACCACTTCCGCTAGAGGAACCACTCCTGCTACAGAAACACTCCCCTGCTAGAGGAACCACTGTCTATAGAGGAACCACTCCTGCTAGAGGAACGATCCCTGCTAGAGGAACCACTCCCGCTAGAGGAACCACTCCCGCTAGAGGAACCACTCCTGCTAAAGGAACAACTCCGGCTAGAGGAACCACTTACACTAGAGGAACCACTCCCGCTAGAGGAACCACTCCCGCTAGAGCAACGACCCCCACTAGAGGAACCACTCCTGCTAAAGGAACAACTCCCGCTAGAGGAACCACTTACACTAGAGGAACCACTGCTGCTAGAGTAACCACTCCTGCTAGAGGAACCATTCCCGCTAGAAGAACCACTCCTGCTAGAGAAACCATTCTCGCTAGAGGAACAACCCCTGCTAGAGGAACCACTCCCGCTAGAGAAACCACTTACACTAGAGGAACCACTCCTGCTAGAGGAACCACTCCTGCTAAAGGAAGCATTCCTGCTAGAAGAACCACTCCTGCTAGAGAAACCACTCTCGCTAGAGGAACCACTCTCTCTAGAAGAACCACTCCCGCTAGAGGAACCACTTACACTAGAGGAACGACTCCTGCTAGAGAAACCATTTACACTAGAGGAACCACTCCTGCTAGAGGAACCACTTACACTAGAGGAACCACTCCTGCTAGAGGAACGACGCCTGCTAGAGGAACCACTCCCGCTAGAGAAACAACTTACACTAGAGGAACCACTTCCGCTAGAGGAACCACTCCCACTAGAGGAACGACCCCTGCTAGAGAAACCACTCCGGCAAGAGGAACCACTCTCACTAGAAGAACCACTCCTGCTAGAGGAACCACTTACACTAGAGGAACGACTCCTGCTAGAGAAACCATTTACACTAGAGGAACCACTCCTGCTAGAGGAACCACTTACACGAGAGGAACCACTCCTGCTAGAGGAACGACGCCTGCTAGAGGAACCACTCCCGCTAGAGAAACAACTTACACTAGAGGAACCACCTCCGCTAGAGGAACCACTCCCACTAGAGGAACGACCCCTGCTAGACAAAACACTCCGGCAAGAGGAACCACTCTCACTAGAGGAACCACTTTCTGTAGGGGAATCACTCTCACTAGAGGAACCACTTCCTCTAGAGGATCGACCCCTGCTAGAGGAACCACTTCCGCTAAAGGAACCACTCCTGCTACAGAAACATTCCCCTGCTAGAGGAACCACTTTCTGTAGGGGAACCACTCCTGCTAGAGGAACGATCCCTGCTAGAAGAACCACTCCCGCTAGAGGAACCACTCCCTCTAGAGGAACGACCCCTGCTAGAGGAACCACTTCCGCTAGAGGAACCACTCCTGCTACAGAAACACTCCCCTGCTAGAGGAACCACTGTCTATAGAGGAACCACTCCTGCTAGAGGAACGATCCCTGCTAGAGGAACCACTCCCTCTAGAGGAACGACCCCTGCTAGAGGAACCACTTCCGCTAGAGGAACCACTCCTGCTACAGAAACACTCCCCTGCTAGAGGAACCACTGTCTATAGAGGAACCACTCCTGCTAGAGGAACGATCCCTGCTAGAGGAACCACTCCCGCTAGAGGAACCACTCCCGCTAGAGGAACCACTCCTGCTAAAGGAACAACTCCGGCTAGAGGAACCACTTACACTAGAGGAACCACTCCCGCTAGAGGAACCACTCCCGCTAGAGCAACGACCCCCACTAGAGGAACCACTCCTGCTAAAGGAACAACTCCCGCTAGAGGAACCACTTACACTAGAGGAACCACTCCCGCTAGAGGAACCACTCCCGCTAGAGGAACGACCCCTGCTAGAGGAACCACTTCCACGAGAGGAACCACTCTCTGTAGAGGATCCACTCCTGCTAGAGGAACGACTTCCGCTAGAGGAACCACTCCTGCTAGAGGAACGATCCCTGCTAGATGAACCACTCCCGCTAGAGGAACCACTTACACTAGAGGAACCACTGCTGCTAGAGTAACCACTCCTGCTAGAGGAACAACCCCTGATAGAGGAACCACCCGAGAGGAACTACCCCCTCTAGAAGAAACACACCTACTAAAGGAACAACCCCTGCTAGACGAACGACCCCTGCTGGAGGAACAAGAGCCTGCAAGATAACGCCTCCCTGCGAGAAAAACAGTCCCTCTAGAGGAACCATTCCCGCTGGAGGAACCACTCCCGCTAGAGGAACGACCCCTGCTAGAGGAACCACTTACACTAGAGGAAGCACTCCCGCTAGAAGAACGACCGCTGCTAGAGGAACCACTCCCGCTAAAGGAACCACTCCCGCTAGAGGAACAACCCCTGCTAGAGGAACCACTCCCGCTAGAGAAACCACTTACACTAGAGGAACCATTCCTGCTAGAGGAACCACTCTCGCTAGAGGAACGACCCCTGCTAGAGGAACCACTCCCGCTAGAGAAACCACTCCCGCTAGATGAACCACTTACAATAGAGGAACCACTCCTGCTATAGGAACCACTCCCGCTAGAGGAACGACCCCTGCTAGAGGAACCACTTCCACTAGAGGAACCACTCTCTGTAGAGGATCCACTCCTGCTAGAGAAACACTCCCCTGCTATTGGAATCACTCTCTCAAGAGGAACCACTCCCGCTAGAGGAACGACCCCTGCTAGAGGAACCACTCCCGCTAGAGAAACCACTCCCGCTAGATGAACCACTTACAATAGAGGAACCACTCCTGCTATAGGAACCACTCCCGCTAGAGGAACGACCCCTGCTAGAGGAACCACTTCCACTAGAGGAACCACTCTCTGTAGAGGATCCACTCCTGCTAGAGAAACACTCCCCTGCTATTGGAATCACTCTCTCAAGAGGAACCACTCCCGCTAGAGGAACAACCCCTGCTAGAGGAACCACTTCCGCAAGAGGAACCTCTCCTGCGAGAGGAACCACTCTCTCTAAAGGAACCTCTCTTGCTAGAGGAACCACTCCTGCTAGAGGAACCACTTACACTAGAGGAACCATCCCCGCTAGAGGAACCACTCCTGCTAGAGGAACAACTCCCGCTAGAGGAACCACTTACACTAGAGGAACCAATCCCGCTAGAGGAACCACTCCCGCTAGAGCAACGACCCCCGCTAGAGGAACCACTCCTGCTAAAGGAACCACTCCCGCTAGAGGAACCACTTACACTAGAGGAACCACTCCCGCTAGAGCAACGACCCCCGCTAGAGGAACCACTCCTGCTAAAGGAACAACTCCCGCTAGAGGAACCACTCCCTCTAGAGGAACGACCCCTGCTAGAGGAACCACTTCCGCTAGAGGAACCACTCCTGCTACAGAAACACTCCCCTGCTAGAGGGACCACTTTCTGTAGGGGAACCACTCCTGCTAGAGGAACGATCCCTGCTAGAAGAACCACTCCCGCTAGAGGAACCACTCCCTCTAGAGGAACGACCCCTGCTAGAGGAACCACTTCCGCTAGAGGAACCACTCCTGCTACAGAAACACTCCCCTGCTAGAGGAACCTCTTCCGCTAGAGGAACCACTCCTGCTACAGAAACACTCCCCTGCTAGAGGAACCACTGTCTATAGAGGAACCACTCCTGCTAGAGGAACGATCCCTGCTAGAGGAACCACTCCCGCTAGAGGAACCACTTACACTAGAGGAACCACTGCTGCTAGAGGAACCACTCCCGCTAGAGGAACCACTCCCGCTAGAGGAACCACTCCTGCTAAAGGAACAACTCCGGCTAGAGGAACCACTTACACTAGAGGAACCATTCCTGCTAGAGGAACCACTCTCGCTAGAGGAACGACCCCTGCTAGAGGAACCACTCCCGCTAGAGAAACCACTCCCGCTAGATGAACCACTTACAATAGAGGAACCACTCCTGCTATAGGAACCACTCCCGCTAGAGGAACGACCCCTGCTAGAGGAACCACTTCCACTAGAGGAACCACTCTCTGTAGAGGATCCACTCCTGCTAGAGAAACACTCCCCTGCTAGAGGAACCACTTACACTAGAGGAACCACTCCCGCTAGAGGAACAACCCCTGCTAGAGGAACCACTTCCGCAAGAGGAACCTCTCCTGCGAGAGGAACCACTCTCTCTAGAGGAACCTCTCTTGCTAGAGGAACCACTCTCTCTAGAGGAACCACTCCTGCTAGAGGAACCACTTACACTAGAGGAACCATCCTCGCTAGAGGAACCACTCCCGCTAGAGCAACGACCCCCGCTAGAGGAACCACTCCTGCTAAAGGAACAACTCCCGCTAGAGGAACCACTTACACTAGAGGAACCACTTACACTAGAGGAACAACTCCCGCTAGAGGAACCACTCCCGCTAGAGCAACGACCCCCGCTAGAGGAACCACTCCTGCTAAAGGAACAACTCCCGCTAGAGGAACCACTCCCTCTAGAGGAACGACCCCTGCTAGAGGAACCACTGCTGCTACAGAAACACTCCCCTGCTAGAGGAACCACTTACACTAGAGGAACCACTGCTGCTAGAGGAACCACTCCCGCTAGAGGAACGACCCCTGCTAAAGGAACCACTTCCGCTAGAGGAACCACTGCTGCTAGAGGAACCATTCCCGCTAGAAGAACCACTCCTGCTAGAGAAACCACTCTCGCTAGAGGAACCACTCTCTCTAGAGGAACCTCTCCTGCTAGAGGAACGACTTCCGCTAGAGGAACCACTCCTGCTAGAGGAACGATCCCTGCTAGATGAACCACTCCCGCTAGAGGAACCACTTACACTAGAGGAACCACTGCTGCTAGAGTAACCACTCCTGCTAGAGGAACAACCCCTGATAGAGGAACCACCCTAGAGGAACTACCCCCTCTAGAAGAAACACACCTACTAAAGGAACAACCCCTGCTAGACGAACGACCCCTGCTGGAGGAACAAGAGCCTGCGAGATAACGCCTCCCTGCGAGAAAAACAGTCCCTCTAGAGGAACCATTCCCGCTGGAGGAACCACTCCTGCTAGAGGAACGACCCCTGCTAGAGGAACCACTTACACTAGAGGAAGCACTCCCGCTAGAAGAACGACCCCTGCTAGAGGAACCACTCCCGCTAAAGGAACCACTCCCGCTAGAGGAACAACCCCTGCTAGAGGAACCACTCCCGCTAGAGAAACCACTTAAACTAGAGGAACCATTCCTGCTAGAGGAACCACTCTCGCTAGAGGAACGACCCCTGCTAGAGGAACCACTCCCGCTAGAGAAACCACTCCCGCTAGATGAACCACTTACAATAGAGGAACCACTCCTGCTATAGGAACCACTCCCGCTAGAGGAACGACCCCTGCTAGAGGAACCACTTCCACTAGAGGAACCACTCTCCTTAGAGGATCCACTCCTGCTAGAGAAACACTCCCCTGCTATTGGAATCACTCTCTCAAGAGGAACCACTCCCGCTAGAGGAACAACCCCTGCTAGAGGAACCACTTCCGCAAGAGGAACCTCTCCTGCGAGAGGAACCACTCTCTCTAGAGGAACCTCTCTTGCTAGAGGAACCACTCTCTCTAGAGGAACCACTCCTGCTAGAGGAACCACTTACACTAGAGGAACCATCCTCGCTAGAGGAACCACTCCTGCTAGAGGAACAACTCCCGCTAGAGGAACCACTCGCGCTAGAGGAACCACTCCCGCTAGAGCAACGACCCCCGCTAGAGGAACCACTCCTGCTAAAGGAACAACTCCCGCTAGAGGAACTACTTACACTAGAGGAACCACTCCCGCTAGAGGAACCACTCCCGCTAGAGCAACGACCCCTGCTAGAGGAACCACTCCCACTAGAGGAACCACTTACACTACAGGAACCACTCCTGCTATAGAAACCACCCTTGCTTGAGGAACAACCCCCATTAGTGGAATGACCCATGCTAAAGAATGGACCCCCGCTCAATGAAGATACCCCGCTAGAGGAACCACTTGCACTAGAGGAACCACCCCCGCTAGAGGAACCACTCCTGCTAAAGGAACCAATCCCGCTAGAGGAACCACTTACACTAGAGGAACCACCCCCGTTAGAGGAACCACTCCCGCTAGAGGAACAACCCCTGCTAGAGGAACCACTCCCGCTAGAGAAACCACTTAAACTAGAGGAACCATTCCTGCTAGAGGAACCACTCTCGCTAGAGGAACGACCCCTGCTAGAGGAACCACTCCCGCTAGAGAAACCACTCCCGCTAGATGAACCACTTACAATAGAGGAACCACTCCTGCTATAGGAACCACTCCCGCTAGAGGAACGACCCCTGCTAGAGGAACCACTTCCACTAGAGGAACCACTCTCTGTAGAGGATCCACTCCTGCTAGAGAAACACTCCCCTGCTATTGGAATCACTCTCTCAAGAGGAACCACTCCCGCTAGAGGAACAACCCCTGCTAGAGGAACCACTTCCGCAAGAGGAACCTCTCCTGCGAGAGGAACCACTCTCTCTAGAGGAACCTCTCTTGCTAGAGGAACCACTCTCTCTAGAGGAACCACTCCTGCTAGAGGAACCACTTACACTAGAGGAACCATCCTCGCTAGAGGAACCACTCCTGCTAGAGGAACAACTCCCGCTAGAGGAACCACTCGCGCTAGAGGAACCACTCCCGCTAGAGCAACGACCCCCGCTAGAGGAACCACTCCTGCTAAAGGAACCAATCCCGCTAGAGGAACCACTCCCGCTAGAGGAACCACTCCTGCTTAAGGAACAACTCCCGCTAGAGGAACCACTTACACTAGAGGAACCACTCCCGCTAGAGGAACCACTCCCGCTAGAGGAACCACTCCCGCTAGAGCAACGACCCCTGCTAGAGGAACCACTCCCACTAGAGGAACCACTTACACTACAGGAACCACTCCTGCTATAGAAACCACCCTTGCTTGAGGAACAACCCCCATTAGTGGAATGACCCATGCTAAAGAATGGACCCCCGCTCAATGAAGATACCCCGCTAGAGGAACCACTTGCACTAGAGGAACCACCCCCGCTAGAGGAACCACTCCTGCTAAAGGAACCAATCCCGCTAGAGGAACCACTTACACTAGAGGAACCACCCCCGTTAGAGGAACCACTCCTGCTAAAGGAACAACTCCCGCTAGAGGAACCACTTACACTAGAGGAACCACTTCCGCTAGAGCAACGACCCCTGCTAGAGGAACCACTCCCACTAGAGGAACCACTTACACTACAGGAACCACTCCTGCTAGAGAAACCACCCTTGCTTGAGGAACAACCCCCATTAGTGGAATGACCCATGCTAAAGGATGGACCCCCGCTCAATGAAGATACCCCGCTAGAGGAACCACTTGCACTAGAGGAACCACCCCCGCTAGAGGAACCACTCCTGCTAAAGGAACCAATCCCGCTAGAGGAACCACTTACACTAGAGGAACCACCCCCGTTAGAGGAACCACTCCTGCTTAAGGAACAACTCCCGCTAGAGGAACCACTTACACTAGAGGAACCACTCCCGCTAGAGCAACGACCCCTGCTAGAGGAACCAGTCCCGCTAGAGGAACTACTTACACTACAGGAACCACTCCTGCTAGAGAAACCACCCTTGCTTGAGGAACAACCCCCATTAGTGGAATGACCCATGCTAAAGGATGGACCCCCGCTCAATGAAGATACCCCGCTAGAGGAACCACTTGCACTAGAGGAACCACCCCCGCTAGAGGAACCACTCCTGCTAAAGGAACCAATCCCGCTAGAGGAACCACTCCCGCTAGAGGAACCACTCCTGCTTAAGGAACAACTCCCGCTAGAGGAACCACTTACACTAGAGGAACCACTCCCGCTAGAGGAACCACTCCCGCTAGAGCAACGACCCCTGCTAGAGGAACCACTCCTGCTAAAGGAACAACTCCCGCTAGAGGAACTACTTACACTAGAGGAACCACTCCCGCTAGAGGAACCACTCCCGCTAGAGCAACGACCCCTGCTAGAGGAACCACTCCCACTAGAGGAACCACTTACACTACAGGAACCACTCCTGCTATAGAAACCACCCTTGCTTGAGGAACAACCCCCATTAGTGGAATGACCCATGCTAAAGAATGGACCCCCGCTCAATGAAGATACCCCGCTAGAGGAACCACTTGCACTAGAGGAACCACCCCCGCTAGAGGAACCACTCCTGCTAAAGGAACCAATCCCGTTAGAGGAACCACTTACACTAGAGGAACCACCCCCGTTAGAGGAACCACTCCTGCTTAAGGAACAACTCCCGCTAGAGGAACCACTTACACTAGAGGAACCACTTCCGCTAGAGCAACGACCCCTGCTAGAGGAACCACTCCCACTAGAGGAACCACTTACACTACAGGAACCACTCCTGCTAGAGAAACCACCCTTGCTTGAGGAACAACCCCCATTAGTGGAATGACCCATGCTAAAGGATGGACCCCCGCTCAATGAAGATACCCCGCTAGAGGAACCACTTGCACTAGAGGAACCACCCCCGCTAGAGGAACCACTCCTGCTAAAGGAGCCAATCCCGCTAGAGGAACCACTTACACTAGAGGAACCACCCCCGTTAGAGGAACCACTCCTGCTTAAGGAACAACTCCCGCTAGAGGAACCACTTACACTAGAGGAACCACTCCCGCTAGAGCAACGACCCCTGCTAGAGGAACCACTCCCGCTAGAGGAACTACTTACACTACAGGAACCACTCCTGCTAGAGAAACCACCCTTGCTTGAGGAACAACCCCCATTAGTGGAATGACCCATGCTAAAGGATGGACCCCCGCTCAATGAAGATACCCCGCTAGAGGAACCACTTGCACTAGAGGAACCACCCCCGCTAGAGGAACCACTCCTGCTAAAGGAACCAATCCCGCTAGAGGAACCACTCCCGCTAGAGGAACCACTCCTGCTTAAGGAACAACTCCCGCTAGAGGAACCACTTACACTAGAGGAACCACTCCCGCTAGAGGAACCACTCCCGCTAGAGCAACGACCCCTGCTAGAGGAACCACTCCCGCTAGAGGAACCACTTACACTACAGGAACCACTCCTGCTAGAGAAACCACCCTTGCTTGAGGAACAACCCCCAGTAGTGGAATGACCCATGCTAAAGGACGGACCCCCGCTCGATGAAGATACCCCGCAAGAGGAACCACTTGCACTAGAGGAACCACTCCCGCTAGAGGAACCACTCCCGATAGTGGAACGACCCCTGCTAGAGGAACCACTCCCGCTAGAGGAATGACCCCTGCTAGAATAACTACTCCCACTAGAGGAAGCACTCCCGCTCGAGGAACGACCCCTGCTAGAGGAACCACTCCAGCTAGAGGAACCACCCTTGCTAGAGGAACGACCCCCATTGGTGGAATGACCCATGCTAAAGGACGGACCCCTGCTAGAAGAAGAACCCCCACTAGAGGAAGGACCCATGCTGGAAGAACGGCTTCTGATAAAGGAACAATCGCTACACCTGGATTAAATAACATTAAATAGCAGGCATAAGCATAAAAATATCTGCCTCATGACGTTGTGTTGAAGTGAAATCTAGCTTTGTAGCCATATTCAAAGTGTGTCAAACTCTTTCATAGCAGTAATAGTCAACACACAGCGAGCAAAAGTACAAATATTTCATCCAGCCTATGGTTGCAATACCGGCACAGTGTGGTAAACAGATCCTGTGGAAATACCTTTCAGGAGTAAGACTCAGTCATTTTGTTGTATTTTTTTTATATTTATGTCATTGTTACCAACATCCAGTGTGAAAATTGGGTGCAAGTTCAGGGAGTTATGATTATGGTAATTAAGCATACACCAGAATAAACAAATAAACCAGGGGTGTACCAGCGACTCATCCAATATGGTGGCCTCACAGATCCATCAGCTCCAATAGGCTGCGTCAGTCTAAGAGTTATCTATGTATGTCTCTGGGTGTAAGGGTTTGGAAGAAATCAAGAAGGCAAGAGGGTCACCGTGGTGATAGTTTGAGATCTTTCAGTAAACAAAGACATGAGCACACTGATCTTCAATTTTTTAATTTACTTAAAAACACAACTGCATTAATTCAGGAGAAAATCATGTTTTATAACAGACAAGCTGCAGGATGAGACAAGTCCACATCAGGACAAGAACTTCCAACTCGTCCCATGCCAACAACACGACATCGTGCCCGTCTTCCTCATTTATCATCTGCGAGTTGTTTCTGATTATGTCACATATCATCATCCGTCACCAAAGACTTGGATATTAAAAAACATTTCAGTTGTAACTGGTTTAAACTGGACGTTGTCCAGCCACCCCCGACATCTGCTGACCGCAAACCAGGACGGAAAACACGCTGGTGCAGCATAACAACTGCTCAGCGGTCCTGCTGAACCTGCCACATGGACCGGTTCAACAGAACCAGAAGCAGAACAATTCTGTTGGAACCTGTCGGAGACAAAACAACACCTTAATCTCCATCAACATCTTCATCATTAGGAGGTCTCTGCTGGTTCTGGGTCCAGTTTCAAGTTCTGATCCAGTCTCAGGTTCAGTCTTGGCCAGGGTTTCAGAGGGTCCAGACTTCAGGTGAGGTGGACTGTAATTGGTGACCGGATTAAACAACAGGAAATGAAGCGATGCAGCGATGATGTCACAGATCCTCTTTCCCATCAGCGCCGGCAATGTCAGCTGGTCCAGACAGAACCGTCCCATTTCAGACCTGAAACAGAAGAGGATGATGATGATTAGAGCTCAATGATGAAGAGGAATCTGAATGTCACCTCTGAGCTAATAACTGACTGACCCCGCCCACTTCCTCTTCTGATTGGACAGCAGGAAGTTCTGCAGGTCGGTTATGGAACTGAGACCTGCAGATCATAACCAAAATCAAGACTGGTTCAGGGTTTCCTTCTGGTGCTGATCAGACCGGCTACTACTGTCACGGTTGGTGGAGGTGTGGATCCAAATGCAAACTAACACAATGAAGCAGCCAGAAAAAACACGGAAACCAAGTAGTACATATACACACACAGAACAAGACACA
Source organism: Telmatherina bonti (assembly GCF_933228915.1). Taxonomy (NCBI): domain Eukaryota; kingdom Metazoa; phylum Chordata; class Actinopteri; order Atheriniformes; family Telmatherinidae; genus Telmatherina; species Telmatherina bonti. The sequence continues at coordinate 40,377,879 of NC_136627.1, read as the reverse complement.
GGTAGAAGGACTTTACTAATGAGTCCAAGTCAACCTAATAAACGATCAAGCAAAACAGGAAACAAGACAAAGGGGGAACTAAACAAGGAAAACTACAAAATAAAACAGGAAACCAGAACTTAGAAAACACATGAAACATCACATCATGACAACTAATAGTCATACTGTTGCTAAAACTAGTAACACTAGTAGAAATAAATGTAGAAATACACGTAATACTGGTTAGATATTTGTTAAAAGTGGAATTACTACAGTAATAGTTTGTTATATTACTAATACAAGTAGTACTACTAATACTGTAAATACTGTCAGTAACATTAGTAATAGATGTCAATATTAGTAACACTTGTAGAAATACCAGAAGTACTACTGTTGATATCAGTAGTAGTAATAAATTGTCTGCTAGTAATACTAAAGGTACTACTAGTAATACTGTAGAAATAGTGGTAATACTAGCAGTCCATCCATCTTCTGCCGCTTATCCGGGGTCGGGTCGCGGGGGCAGCAGCCTAAGCAGGGAAGCCCAGACTTCCCTCTCCCCAGCCACATTTGCCAACTCTGCGGGGGGATCCCGAGGCGTTCCCAGGCCAGCCGAGAGATGTAATCCCTCCAGCGTGTCCTAGGTCTTCCCCGGGGTCTCCTCCCAGAGGGACGTGCCTGGAACACCTCACCAAGGAGGTCCAGGAGGCATCCTGACCCAATCCTGAGGCCACCAAGCCGGATCCCCTCAACACCTCGGCTGCGCCTAGAAATTCTGTCCATATAAGTTATGAACAGAATCGGTGATAAAGGGCAGCCTTGGCGGAGTCCAACCCTCACCGGAAACGGATCCGACTTACTACCGGCAATGTGGACCAAGCTCTGACACCTGTCGTACAGGGACCGGACAGCTCGTACAAGGGGGTCCGGTACCCCATACTCCCGGAGTACCCCCCACAGGAGCCCCCGGGGGACACGGTCGAATGCCTTCTCCAGGTCCACAAAGCACATGTAGACTGGTTGGGCAAACTCCCATGCCCCCTCCAGGACCCCAGAGAGGGTATAGAGCTGATCCACTGTTCCGCGACCAGGACGAAAACCACACTGCTCCTCCTCAATCCGAGATTCGACTATCTGGCAGACCCTCCTCTCCAGGACCCCTGAATAGACCTTACCAGGGAGGCTGAGGAGTGTGATTCCCCTGTAATTGGAACACACCCTCCGGTACCCCTTCTTAAAAAGGGGGACCACCACCCCAGTCTGCCAATCCAGCGGTACTGTCCCCGATGTCCACGCGATGCTGCAGAGGCGTGTCAGCCAGGACAGCCCCACAGCATCCAGAGCCTTAAGGAACTCCGGGCAGATCTCATCCACCCCCGGAGCCTTGCCGCCAAGGAGCTTTTTGACCACCTCAGCGACTTCAGCCCCAGAGATAGGAGAGTCATTACTGGATCAGAACCTCAAAACTAAAGCCGTTTGTCAGATGTTGTTTTCAGTAAAAATGGAGATTTGATAAAATCCCAATATTTCCATGATTACAGAGAAGAGAGAACTGTTTGGTTCTGGTGGGTGGAAACCTGGTTCTGGTGGGTGGAAACCAGGTTTCCAGGAAAAGTTCAGGTGTGACCAAATGCCGGCACAGAGAAGTCTTCAAATTGGAGACGGATTGAGCCGCTCTGAGAGACGGTGGAATGGACCTCTTCAGCAACAGTACCTGGTCATTGATATTCCACAGGTGTTGTCTTAAGTCCCTCATGACAGCTCGGTTGTACAGCAGTCGGGTCCAATTCTCTGTGCCCAACAGTCTGGTCCGGTTCTACGGCGCCATATTTTCTTTAGGTTCTGATTTTCTCATCAATGTTACAAAAATCAAAACCTAAAAAAACCACGGAACTGCAGCAGGACGACCCAGAACCACCTGCTGCTGGGCCCGACAGCGCCGCCTTGGAACGGGTCCGCCGCAGTTCTGGAGACCTAACCCCAAAGACATCAAACCAAGTAAAGATTTAATCAGAACCTGAAACATATCAGAACCAGTAACTGTTCTGGTTCTGGTCTTGACACTTCAACTTGATCATCACTCCAAGGTTCTGTTGACGCCGCAGGACCGCTCTGCTGCTGCTGTTGCCTAGCAACAGGCTCATGAACCACAGAGACGGAAAATGTCCCCCAGGAGACATATCGCCATGGAAACGACAGGATCAGAGGGACAATGTAATTTCCTGCTGACATCATCATGTCAGCAGGAAATTACATTATATATATATATATATATATATATATATATATATATATATATATGTGTGTGTATATATGTGTATATATATATATATGTGTGTGTATATATGTGTATATATATATATATATGTGTGTGTGTATATATATATATATATATATATATGTGTGTATATATATATATATATATATATATATATATATATATATATATATATATATATATATATATATGT
>NC_136627.1:40111860-40375229 GCF_933228915.1 Telmatherina bonti | reverse complement strand
CTGGTCTGAGTCTTCATCTGGTCTGAGTCTTCATCTGGTCTGAGTCTTTATCTGGTCTGAGTCTTCCTCTGGTCTGAGTCTTCATCTGGTCTGAGTCTTCATCTGGTCTGAGTCTTTTTCTGGTCTGAGTCTTCATCTGGTCTGAGTCTTTCTTTGTCTGAGTCTTTATCTGGTCTGAATCTTCATCTGGTCTGAGTCTTTTTCTGGTCTGAGTCTTCATCTGGTCTGAGTCTTTCTTGTCTGAGTCTTCATCTGGTCTGAGTCTTTATCTGGTCTGAGTCTGTCTCTGGTCTGAGTCTTCATCTGGTCTGAGTCTTTCTCTGGTCTGAGTCTTCATCTGGTCTGAGTCTTCATCTGGTCTGAGTCTTTCTCTGGTCTGAGTCTTCATCTGGTCTGAATCTTTCTTTGGTCTGAGTCTTCATCTGGTCTGAGTCTTTATCTGGTCTGAGTCTTTCTCTGGTCTGAGTTTTCATCTGGTCTGAGTCTTCATCTGGTCTGAGTCTTTCTCTGGTCTGAGTCTTCATCTGGTCTGAATCTTTCTTTGGTCTGAGTCTTCATCTGGTCTGAGTCTTTATCTGGTCTGAGTCTTTCTCTGGTCTGAGTCTTCATCTGGTCTGAGTCTTTCTCTGGTCTGAGTCTTCATCTGGTCTGAGTCTTCATCTGGTCTGAGTCTTTATCTGGTCTGAGTCTTCATCTGGTCTGAATCTTTTTCTGGTCTGAGTCTTCATCTGGTCTGAGTCTTTATCTGGTCTGAGTCTTTCTTTGGTCTGAGTCTTCATCTGGTCTGAATCTTTCTTTGGTCTGAGTCTTCATCTGGTCTGAGTCTTTATCTGGTCTGAGTCTTCATCTGGTCTGAGTCTTTATCTGGTCTGAGTCTTCATCTGGTCTGAATCTTTCTCTGGTCTGAGTCTTCATCTGGTCTGAGTCTTTATCTGGTCTGAGTCTTTTTCTGGTCTGAGTCTTCATCTGGTCTGAGTCTTTCTTTTGTCTGAGTCTTCATCTGGTCTGAGTCTTTATCTGGTCTGAGTCTTTCTCTGGTCTGAGTCTTCATCTGGTCTGAGTCTTTCTCTGGTCTGAGTCTTCATCTGGTCTGAGTCTTCATCTGGTCTGAGTCTTTCTCTGGTCTGAGTCTTCATCTGGTCTGAATCTTTCTTTGGTCTGAGTCTTCATCTGGTCTGAGTCTTTATCTGGTCTGAGTCTTTCTCTGGTCTGAGTCTTCATCTGGTCTGAGTCTTCATCTGGTCTGAGTCTTTCTCTGGTCTGAGTCTTCATCTGGTCTGAATCTTTCTCTGGTCTGAGTCTTTATCTGGTCTGAGTCTTTCTTTGGTCTGAGTCTTTCTCTGGTCTGAGTCTTCATCTGGTCTGAGTCTTCATCTGGTCTGAGTCTTTCTCTGGTCTGAGTCTTCATCTGGTCTGAGTCTTCCTCTGGTCTGAGTCTTTATCTGGTCTGAGTCTTCATCTGGTCTGAGTCTTTATCTGGTCTGAGTCTTCATCTGGTCTGAATCTTTCTCTGGTCTGAGTCTTCATCTGGTCTGAGTCTTTATCTGGTCTGAGTCTTTCTTTGGTCTGAGTCTTTCTCTGGTCTGAGTCTTCATCTGGTCTGAGTCTTCATCTGGTCTGAGTCTTTCTCTAGTCTGAGTCTTCATCTGGTCTGAGTCTTCCTCTGGTCTGAGTCTTTATCTGGTCTGAGTCTTCATCTGGTCTGAGTCTTCATCTGGTCTGAGTCTTTATCTGGTCTGAGTCTTCATCTGGTCTGAGTCTTTCTCTGGTCTGAGTCTTCATCTGGTCTGAGTCTTCATCTGGTCTGAGTCTTTATCTGGTCTGAGTCTTCATCTGGTCTGAGTCTTCATCTGGTCTGAGTCTTTTTCTGGTCTGAGTCTTCATCTGGTCTGAGTCTTTCTTTTGTCTGAGTCTTTATCTGGTCTGAATCTTTCTTTGGTCTGAGTCTTTCTCTGGTCTGAGTCTTTATCTGGTCTGAGTCTTCATCTGGTCTGAGTCTTTTTCTGGTCTGAGTCTTCATCTGGTCTGAGTCTTCCTCTGGTCTGAGTCTTTATCTGGTCTGAGTCTTCATCTGGTCTGAGTCTTCCTCTGGTCTGAGTCTTTATCTGGTCTGAGTCTTCATCTGGTCTGAGTCTTTCTCTGGTCTGAGTCTTCATCTGGTCTGAGTCTTTATCTGGTCTGAGTCTTCATCTGGTCTGAGTCTTTATCTGGTCTGAGTCTTCATCTGGTCTGAGTCTTTCTCTGGTCTGAGTCTTTTTCTGGTCTGAGTCTTCCTCTGGTCTGAGTCTTCCTCTGGTCTGAGTCTTCATCTGGTCTGAGTCTTTCTCTGGTCTGAGTCTTCATCTGGTCTGAGTCTTCATCTGGTCTGAGTCTTTATCTGGTCTGAGTCTTCATCTGGTCTGAGTCTTCATCTGGTCTGAGTCTTTATCTGGTCTGAGTCTTCATCTGGTCTGAGTCTTCATCTGGTCTGAGTCTTTCTCTGGTCTGAGTCTTTCTCTGGTCTGAGTCTTTCTCTGGTCTGAGTCTTCATCTGGTCTGAGTCTTCATCTGGTCTGAGTCTTCATCTGGTCTGAGTCTTTCTCTTTTCTGAGTCTTCATCTGGTCTGAGTCTTCATCTGGTCTGAGTCTTTATCTGGTCTGAGTCTTCATCTGGTCTGAGTCTTTATCTGGTCTGAATCTTCATCTGGTCTGAGTCTTTCTCTGGTCTGAGTCTTCATCTGGTCTGAGTCTTTCTCTGGTCTGAGTCTTCATCTGGTCTGAGTCTTCCTCTGGTCTGAGTCTTCATCTGGTCTGAGTCTTTCTCTGGTCTGAGTCTTTATCTGGTCTGAGTCTTCATCTGGTCTGAGTCTTCATCTGGTCTTAGTCTTTCTCTGGTCTGAGTCTTCATCTGGTCTGAGTCTTCATCTGGTCTGAGTCTTCCTCTGGTCTGAGTCTTCATCTGGTCTGAGTCTTTCTCTGGTCTGAGTCTTCATCTGGTCTGAGTCTTCATCTGGTCTGAGTCTTTCTCTGGTCTGAGTCTTCATCTGGTCTGAGTCTTCATCTGGTCTGAGTCTTTATCTGGTCTGAATCTTCATCTGGTCTGAGTCTTCATCCGGTCTGAGTCTTCCTCTGGTCTGAGTCTTCATCTGGTCTGAGTCTTTCTCTGGTCTGAGTCTTCATCTGGTCTGAGTCTTCCTCTGGTCTGAGTCTTCATCTGGTCTGAGTCTTTCTCTGGTCTGAGTCTTCCTCTCGTCTGAGTCTTCCTCTGGTCTGAGTCTTCCTCTGGTCTGAGTCTTCATCTGGTCTGAGTCTATCTCTGGTCTGAGTCTTCATCTGGTCTGAGTCTTTCTCTGGTCTGAGTCTTCATCTGGTCTGAGTCTTTATCTGGTCTGAGTCTTCATCTGGTCTGAGTCTTTCTCTGGTCTGAGTCTTCATCTGGTCTGAGTCTTCCTCTGGTCTGAGTCTTCATCTGGTCTGAGTCTTTCTCTGGTCTGAGTCTTTATCTGGTCTGAGTCTTCATCTGGTCTGAGTCTTCATCTGGTCTGAGTCTTTCTCTGGTCTGAGTCTTCATCTGGTCTGAGTCTTCATCTGGTCTGAGTCTTTATCTGGTCTGAGACTTCATCTGGTCTGAGTCTTCCTCTGGTCTGAGTCTTCATCTGGTCTGAGTCTTTCTCTGGTCTGAGTCTTTATCTGGTCTGAGTCTTCATCTGGTCTGAGTCTTCATCTGGTCTGAGTCTTTCTCTGGTCTGAGTCTTCATCTGGTCTGAGTCTTCATCTGGTCTGAGTCTTCCTCTGGTCTGAGTCTTCATCTGGTCTGAGTCTTTCTCTGGTCTGAGTCTTCATCTGGTCTGAGTCTTTATCTGGTCTGAGTCTTTCTCTGGTCTGAATCTTCATCTGGTCTGAGTCTTCCTCTGGTCTGAGTCTTCATCTGGTCTGAGTCTTCATCTGGTCTGAGTCTTTATCTGGTCTGAGTCTTTCTCTGGTCTGAGTCTTCATCTGGTCTGAGTCTTCATCTGGTCTGAGTCTTTATCTGGTCTGAGTCTTCCTCTGGTCTGAGTCTTCATCTGGTCTGAGTCTTTCTCTGGTCTGAGTCTTCATCTGGTCTGAGTCTTTCTCTGGTCTGAGTCTTCCTCTGGTCTGAGTCTTCATCTGGTCTGAGTCTTTATCTGGTCTGAATCTTCATCTGGTCTGAGTCTTCATCCGGTCTGAGTCTTCCTCTGGTCTGAGTCTTCATCTGGTCTGAGTCTTTCTCTGGTCTGAGTCTTCATCTGGTCTGAGTCTTCATCTGGTCTGAGTCTATCTCTGGTCTGAGTCTTCATCTGGTCTGAGTCTTTATCTGGTCTGAGTCTTCCTCTGGTCTGAGTCTTCATCTGGTCTGAGTCTTCATCTGGTCTGAGTCTTTATCTGGTCTGAGTCTTCATCTGGTCTGAGTCTTCCTCTGGTCTGAGTCTTCATCTGGTCTGAGTCTTTCTCTGGTCTGAGTCTTCATCTGGTCTGAGTCTTTATCTGGTCTGAGTCTTCCTCTGGTCTGAGTCTTCATCTGGTCTGAGTCTTCATCTGGTCTGAGTCTTTTTCTGGTCTGAGTCTTCATCTGGTCTGAGTCTTTCTTTTGTCTGAGTCTTTATCTGGTCTGAATCTTCATCTGGTCTGAGTCTTTTTCTGGTCTGAGTCTTCATCTGGTCTGAGTCTTTCTTTTGTCTGAGTCTTCATCTGGTCTGAGTCTTTCTCTGGTCTGAGTCTTCATCTGGTCTGAATCTTTCTTTGGTCTGAGTCTTCATCTGGTCTGAGTCTTTATCTGGTCTGAGTCTTTCTCTGGTCTGAGTCTTCATCTGGTCTGAGTCTTTCTCTGGTCTGAGTCTTTATCTGGTCTGAGTCTTTCTTTGGTCTGAGTCTTTCTCTGGTCTGAGTCTTCATCTGGTCTGAGTCTTCATCTGGTCTGAGTCTTTCTCTGGTCTGAGTCTTCATCTGGTCTGAGTCTTCCTCTGGTCTGAGTCTTCATCTGGTCTGAGTCTTCATCTGGTCTGAGTCTTCATCTGGTCTGAGTCTTTATCTGGTCTGAGTCTTCATCTGGTCTGAATCTTTCTCTGGTCTGAGTCTTCATCTGGTCTGAGTCTTCATCTGGTCTGAGTCTTTATCTGGTCTGAGTCTTTCTTTGGTCTGAGTCTTTCTCTGGTCTGAGTCTTCATCTGGTCTGAGTCTTCATCTGGTCTGAGTCTTTCTCTGGTCTGAGTCTTCATCTGGTCTGAGTCTTCCTCTGGTCTGAGTCTTTATCTGGTCTGAGTCTTCATCTGGTCTGAGTCTTCATCTGGTCTGAGTCTTTATCTGGTCTGAGTCTTCATCTGGTCTGAGTCTTTCTCTGGTCTGAGTCTTCATCTGGTCTGAGTCTTGGTCTGGTCTGAGTCTTCATCTGGTCTGAGTCTTCATCTGGTCTGAGTCTTTATCTGGTCTGAGTCTTCATCTGGTCTGAGTCTTCCTCTGGTCTGAGTCTTCATCTGGTCTGAGTCTTCATCTGGTCTGAGTCTTCCTCTGGTCTGAGTCTTCATCTGGTCTGAGTCTTTCTCTGGTCTGAGTCTTCATCTGGTCTGAGTCTTTATCTGGTCTGAGTCTTTCTCTGGTCTGAATCTTCATCTGGTCTGAGTCTTCCTCTGGTCTGAGTCTTCATCTGGTCTGAGTCTTCATCTGGTCTGAGTCTTTATCTGGTCTGAGTCTTTCTCTGGTCTGAGTCTTCATCTGGTCTGAGTCTTCATCTGGTCTGAGTCTTTATCTGGTCTGAGTCTTCCTCTGGTCTGAGTCTTCATCTGGTCTGAGTCTTTCTCTGGTCTGAGTCTTCATCTGGTCTGAGTCTTTCTCTGGTCTGAGTCTTCCTCTGGTCTGAGTCTTCATCTGGTCTGAGTCTTTATCTGGTCTGAATCTTCATCTGGTCTGAGTCTTCATCCGGTCTGAGTCTTCCTCTGGTCTGAGTCTTCATCTGGTCTGAGTCTTTCTCTGGTCTGAGTCTTCATCTGGTCTGAGTCTTCATCTGGTCTGAGTCTATCTCTGGTCTGAGTCTTCATCTGGTCTGAGTCTTTATCTGGTCTGAGTCTTCCTCTGGTCTGAGTCTTCATCTGGTCTGAGTCTTCATCTGGTCTGAGTCTTTATCTGGTCTGAGTCTTCATCTGGTCTGAGTCTTCCTCTGGTCTGAGTCTTCATCTGGTCTGAGTCTTTCTCTGGTCTGAGTCTTCATCTGGTCTGAGTCTTTATCTGGTCTGAGTCTTCCTCTGGTCTGAGTCTTCATCTGGTCTGAGTCTTCATCTGGTCTGAGTCTTTTTCTGGTCTGAGTCTTCATCTGGTCTGAGTCTTTCTTTTGTCTGAGTCTTTATCTGGTCTGAATCTTCATCTGGTCTGAGTCTTTTTCTGGTCTGAGTCTTCATCTGGTCTGAGTCTTTCTTTTGTCTGAGTCTTCATCTGGTCTGAGTCTTTCTCTGGTCTGAGTCTTCATCTGGTCTGAATCTTTCTTTGGTCTGAGTCTTCATCTGGTCTGAGTCTTTATCTGGTCTGAGTCTTTCTCTGGTCTGAGTCTTCATCTGGTCTGAGTCTTTCTCTGGTCTGAGTCTTTATCTGGTCTGAGTCTTTCTTTGGTCTGAGTCTTTCTCTGGTCTGAGTCTTCATCTGGTCTGAGTCTTCATCTGGTCTGAGTCTTTCTCTGGTCTGAGTCTTCATCTGGTCTGAGTCTTCCTCTGGTCTGAGTCTTCATCTGGTCTGAGTCTTCATCTGGTCTGAGTCTTCATCTGGTCTGAGTCTTTATCTGGTCTGAGTCTTCATCTGGTCTGAATCTTTCTCTGGTCTGAGTCTTCATCTGGTCTGAGTCTTCATCTGGTCTGAGTCTTTATCTGGTCTGAGTCTTTCTTTGGTCTGAGTCTTTCTCTGGTCTGAGTCTTCATCTGGTCTGAGTCTTCATCTGGTCTGAGTCTTTCTCTGGTCTGAGTCTTCATCTGGTCTGAGTCTTCCTCTGGTCTGAGTCTTTATCTGGTCTGAGTCTTCATCTGGTCTGAGTCTTCATCTGGTCTGAGTCTTTATCTGGTCTGAGTCTTCATCTGGTCTGAGTCTTTCTCTGGTCTGAGTCTTCATCTGGTCTGAGTCTTGGTCTGGTCTGAGTCTTTATCTGGTCTGAGTCTTCATCTGGTCTGAGTCTTCATCTGGTCTGAGTCTTTATCTGGTCTGAGTCTTCATCTGGTCTGAGTCTTCCTCTGGTCTGAGTCTTCATCTGGTCTGAGTCTTTCTCTGGTCTGAGTCTTCATCTGGTCTGAGTCTTCATCTGGTCTGAGTCTTTTTCTGGTCTGAGTCTTCATCTGGTCTGAGTCTTCCTCTGGTCTGAGTCTTCATCTGGTCTGAGTCTTTCTCTGGTCTGAGTCTTCATCTGGTCTGAGTCTTCATCTGGTCTGAGTCTTTTTCTGGTCTGAGTCTTCATCTGGTCTGAGTCTTTCTTTTGTCTGAGTCTTTATCTGGTCTGAGTCATCATCTGGTCTGAGTCTTCATCTGGTCTGAGTCTTTCTTTTGTCTGAGTCTTTATCTGGTCTGAATCTTCATCTGGTCTGAGTCTTTCTCTGGTCTGAGTCTTCCTCTGGTCTGAGTCTTTCTCTGGTCTGAGTCTTCCTCTGGTCTGAGTCTTCATCTGGTCTGAGTCTTTCTCTGGTCTGAGTCTTCATCTGGTCTGAGTCTTCATCTGGTCTGAGTCTTTATCTGGTCTGAGTCTTCATCTGGTCTGAGTCTTCATCTGGTCTGAGTCTTCATCTGGTCTGAGTCTTTCTCTGGTCTGAGTCTTCCTCTGGTCTGAGTCTTCATCTGGTCTGAGTCTTCATCTGGTCTGAGTCTTTATCTGGTCTGAGTCTTCATCTGGTCTGAATCTTTCTCTGGTCTGAGTCTTCATCTGGTCTGAGTCTTCATCTGGTCTGAGTCTTTATCTGGTCTGAGTCTTTCTTTGGTCTGAGTCTTTCTCTGGTCTGAGTCTTCATCTGGTCTGAGTCTTCATCTGGTCTGAGTCTTCATCTGGTCTGAGTCTTTCTCTGGTCTGAGTCTTCATCTGGTCTGAGTCTTCCTCTGGTCTGAGTCTTTATCTGGTCTGAGTCTTCATCTGGTCTGAGTCTTCATCTGGTCTGAGTCTTTATCTGGTCTGAGTCTTCATCTGGTGTGAGTCTTTCTCTGGTCTGAGTCTTCATCTGGTCTGAGTCTTGGTCTGGTCTGAGTCTTTATCTGGTCTGAGTCTTCATCTGGTCTGAGTCTTCATCTGGTCTGAGTCTTTATCTGGTCTGAGTCTTCATCTGGTCTGAGTCTTCCTCTGGTCTGAGTCTTCATCTGGTCTGAGTCTTTCTCTGGTCTGAGTCTTCATCTGGTCTGAGTCTTCATCTGGTCTGAGTCTTTTTCTGGTCTGAGTCTTCATCTGGTCTGAGTCTTCCTCTGGTCTGAGTCTTCATCTGGTCTGAGTCTTTCTCTGGTCTGAGTCTTCATCTGGTCTGAGTCTTCATCTGGTCTGAGTCTTTTTCTGGTCTGAGTCTTCATCTGGTCTGAGTCTTTCTTTTGTCTGAGTCTTTATCTGGTCTGAGTCTTCATCTGGTCTGAGTCTTTCTTTTGTCTGAGTCTTTATCTGGTCTGAATCTTTCTTTGGTCTGAGTCTTTCTCTGGTCTGAGTCTTTATCTGGTCTGAGTCTTCATCTGGTCTGAGTCTTTCTCTGGTCTGAGTCTTCATCTGGTCTGAGTCTTCCTCTGGTCTGAGTCTTTATCTGGTCTGAGTCTTTATCTGGTCTGAGTCTTCCTCTGGTCTGAGTCTTTATCTGGTCTGAGTCTTCATCTGGTCTGAGTCTTTCTCTGGTCTGAGTCTTCATCTGGTCTGAGTCTTTATCTGGTCTGAGTCTTCATCTGGTCTGAGTCTTCATCTGGTCTGAGTCTTTATCTGGTCTGAGTCTTCATCTGGTCTGAGTCTTTCTTTGGTCTGAGTCTTTCTCTGGTCTGAGTCTTCATCTGGTCTGAGTCTTTCTCTGGTCTGAGTCTTCCTCTGGTCTGAGTCTTTCTCTGGTCTGAGTCTTCCTCTGGTCTGAGTCTTCATCTGGTCTGAGTCTTTCTCTGGTCTGAGTCTTCATCTGGTCTGAGTCTTCATCTGGTCTGAGTCTTCATCTGGTCTGAGTCTTCATCTGGTCTGAGTCTTTCTCTGGTCTGAGTCTTTCTCTGGTCTGAGTCTTCCTCTTCTCTGAGTCTTCATCTGGTCTGAGTCTTTATCTGGTCTGAGTCTTTCTTTGGTCTGAGTCTTTCTCTGGTCTGAGTCTTCATCTGGTCTGAGTCTTTCTTTGGTCTGAGTCTTTCTCTGGTCTAAGTCTTTCTATGGTCTGAGTCTTCATCTGGTCTGAGTCTTTCTTTGGTCTGAGTCTTCATCTGGACTGAGTCTTCCTCTGGTTGAGTCTTTATCTGGTCTGAGTCTTCCTCTGGTCTGAGTCTTCATCTGGTCTGAGTCTTTCTTTGGTCTGAGTCTTCATCTGGACTGAGTCTTCCTCTGGTTGAGTCTTTATCTGGTCTGAGTCTTCCTCTGGTCTGAGTCTTCATCTGGTCTGAGTCTTTCTTTGGTTTGAGTCTTCATCTGGACTGAGTCTTCCTCTGGTTGAGTCTTTCTTTGGTCTGAGTCTTCATCTGGACTGAGTCTTCCTCTGGTCTGAGTCTTTATCTGGTCTGAGTCTTTCTCTGGTCTGAGTCTTCATCTGGTCTGAGTCTTTCTCTGGTCTGAGTCTTCCTCTGGTCTGAGTCTTCATCTGGTCTGAGTCTTTATCTGGTCTGAGTCTTCATCTGGTCTGAGTCTTCATCTGGTCTGAGTCTTTCTCTGGTCTGAGTCTTCATCTGGTCTGAGTCTTCATCTGGTCTGAGTCTTTTTCTGGTCTGAGTCTTCATCTGGTCTGAGTCTTCCTCTGGTCTGAGTCTTCATCTGGTCTGAGTCTTTCTCTGGTCTGAGTCTTCATCTGGTCTGAGTCTTCATCTGGTCTGAGTCTTTTTCTGGACTGAGTCTTCATCTGGTCTGAGTCTTTCTTTTGTCTGAGTCTTTATCTGGTCTGAGTCTTCATCTGGTCTGAGTCTTTCTCTGGTCTGAGTCTTTCTCTGGTCTGAGTCTTCATCTGGTCTGAGTCTTTCTCTGGTCTGAGTCTTCCTCTGGTCTGAGTCTTTCTCTGGTCTGAGTCTTCATCTGGTCTGAGTCTTCATCTGGTCTGAGTCTTTCTCTGGTCTGAGTCTTCATCTGGTCTGAGTCTTCATCTGGTCTGAGTCTTTATCTGGTCTGAGTCTTCATCTGGTCTGAGTCTTCATCTGGTCTGAGTCTTCATCTGGTCTGAGTCTTTCTCTGGTCTGAGTCTTCATCTGGTCTGAGTCTTCATCTGGTCTGAATCTTTCTCTGGTCTGAGTCTTTCTCTGGTCTGAATCTTCATCTGGTCTGAGTCTTCCTCTGGTCTGAGTCTTCATCTGGTCTGAGTCTTTCTCTGGTCTCAGTCTTCATCTGGTCTGAGTCTTCATCTGGTCTGAGTCTTTATCTGGTCTGAGTCTTTCTCTGGTCTGAATCTTCATCTGGTCTGAGTCTTCCTCTGGTCTGAGTCTTCATCTGGTCTGAGTCTTTCTCTGGTCTGAGTCTTCATCTGGTCTGAGTCTTCATCTGGTCTGAGTCTTTATCTGGTCTGAGTCTTTCTCTGGTCTGAGTCTTCATCTGGTCTGAGTCTTCATCTGGTCTGAGTCTTCATCTGGTCTGAGTCTTTCTCTGGTCTGAGTCTTCATCTGGTCTGAGTCTTTCTCTGGTCTGAGTCTTTATCTGGTCTGAGTCTTTATCTGGTCTGAGTCTTTATCTGGTCTGAGTCTTCCTCTGGTCTGAGTCTTCATCTGGTCTGAGTCTTTCTCTGGTCTGAGTCTTCATCTGGTCTGAGTCTTTCTCTGGTCTGAGTCTTCCTCTGGTCTGAGTCTTCATCTGGTCTGAGTCTTTATCTGGTCTGAATCTTCATCTGGTCTGAGTCTTCATCCGGTCTGAGTCTTCCTCTGGTCTGAGTCTTCATCTGGTCTGAGTCTTTCTCTGGTCTGAGTCTTCATCTGGTCTGAGTCTATCTCTGGTCTGAGTCTTCATCTGGTCTGAGTCTTTATCTGGTCTGAGTCTTCCTCTGGTCTGAGTCTTCATCTGGTCTGAGTCTTCATCTGGTCTGAGTCTTTATCTGGTCTGAGTCTTCATCTGGTCTGAGTCTTCCTCTGGTCTGAGTCTTCATCTGGTCTGAGTCTTTCTCTGGTCTGAGTCTTCATCTGGTCTGAGTCTATCTCTGGTCTGAGTCTTCATCTGGTCTGAGTCTTTATCTGGTCTGAGTCTTCCTCTGGTCTGAGTCTTCATCTGGTCTGAGTCTTCATCTGGTCTGAGTCTTTTTCTGGTCTGAGTCTTCATCTGGTCTGAGTCTTTCTTTTGTCTGAGTCTTTATCTGGTCTGAATCTTCATCTGGTCTGAGTCTTTTTCTGGTCTGAGTCTTCATCTGGTCTGAGTCTTTCTCTGGTCTGAGTCTTCATCTGGTCTGAGTCTTCATCTGGTCTGAGTCTTTATCTGGTCTGAGTCTTCATCTGGTCTGAGTCTTCATCTGGTCTGAGTCTTTATCTGGTCTGAGTCTTTCTTTGGTCTGAGTCTTTCTCTGGTCTGAGTCTTCATCTGGTCTGAGTCTTTCTTTGGTCTGAGTCTTTCTCTGGTCTAAGTCTTTCTATGGTCTGAGTCTTCATCTGGTCTGAGTCTTCATCTGGTCTGAGTCTTTCTTTGGTCTGAGTCTTCATCTGGACTGAGTCTTCCTCTGGTTGAGTCTTTATCTGGTCTGAGTCTTCCTCTGGTCTGAGTCTTCATCTGGTCTGAGTCTTTCTTTGGTCTGAGTCTTCATCTGGACTGAGTCTTCCTCTGGTTGAGTCTTCATCTGGTCTGAGTCTTTCTTTGGTCTGAGTCTTCATCTGGACTGAGTCTTCCTCTGGTCTGAGTCTTTATCTGGTCTGAGTCTTTCTCTGGTCTGAGTCTTCCTCTGGTCTGAGTCTTCATCTGGTCTGAGTCTTTATCTGGTCTGAGTCTTCATCTGGTCTGAGTCTTCATCTGGTCTGAGTCTTCCTCTGGTTTGAGTCTTCATCTGGTCTGAGTCTTTCTCTGGTCTGAGTCTTCATCTGGTCTGAGTCTATCTCTGGTCTGAGTCTTCATCTGGTCTGAGTCTTTATCTGGTCTGAGTCTTCCTCTGGTCTGAGTCTTCATCTGGTCTGAGTCTTCATCTGGTCTGAGTCTTTATCTGGTCTGAGTCTTCATCTGGTCTGAGTCTTTATCTGGTCTGAATCTTCATCTGGTCTGAGTCTTCATCCGGTCTGAGTCTTCCTCTGGTCTGAGTCTTCATCTGGTCTGAGTCTTTCTCTGGTCTGAGTCTTCATCTGGTCTGAGTCTATCTCTGGTCTGAGTCTTTATCTGGTCTGAGTCTTCATCTGGTCTGAGTCTTCATCTGGTCTGAGTCTTTATCTGGTCTGAGTCTTCCTCTGGTCTGAGTCTTCATCTGGTCTGAGTCTTCATCTGGTCTGAGTCTTTTTCTGGTCTGAGTCTTCATCTGGTCTGAGTCTTTCTTTTGTCTGAGTCTTTATCTGGTCTGAATCTTCATCTGGTCTGAGTCTTTTTCTGGTCTGAGTCTTCATCTGGTCTGAGTCTTTCTCTGGTCTGAGTCTTCATCTGGTCTGAGTCTTTATCTGGTCTGAGTCTTCATCTGGTCTGAGTCTTTATCTGGTCTGAGTCTTCATCTGGTCTGAGTCTTCATCTGGTCTGAGTCTTCATCTGGTCTGAGTCTTTCTCTGGTCTGAGTCTTCCTCTGGTCTGAGTCTTCATCTGGTCTGAGTCTTTATCTGGTCTGAGTCTTCCTCTGGTCTGAGTCTTCATCTGGTCTGAGTCTTCATCTGGTCTGAGTCTTTTTCTGGTCTGAGTCTTCATCTGGTCTGAGTCTTTCTTTTGTCTGAGTCTTTATCTGGTCTGAATCTTCATCTGGTCTGAGTCTTTTTCTGGTCTGAGTCTTCATCTGGTCTGAGTCTTTCTCTGGTCTGAGTCTTCATCTGGTCTGAGTCTTTATCTGGTCTGAGTCTTCATCTGGTCTGAGTCTTTATCTGGTCTGAGTCTTCATCTGGTCTGAGTCTTCATCTGGTCTGAGTCTTTCTCTGGTCTGAGTCTTCCTCTGGTCTGAGTCTTTCTCTGGTCTGAGTCTTCATCTGGTCTGAGTCTTTCTCTGGTCTGAGTCTTTCTCTGGTCTGAGTCTTCCTCTTCTCTGAGTCTTCATCTGGTCTGAGTCTTTATCTGGTCTGAGTCTTTCTTTGGTCTGAGTCTTTCTCTGGTCTGAGTCTTCATCTGGTCTGAGTCTTTCTTTGGTCTGAGTCTTTCTCTGGTCTAAGTCTTTCTATGGTCTGAGTCTTCATCTGGTCTGAGTCTTTCTTTGGTCTGAGTCTTCATCTGGACTGAGTCTTCCTCTGGTTGAGTCTTTATCTGGTCTGAGTCTTCCTCTGGTCTGAGTCTTCATCTGGTCTGAGTCTTTCTTTGGTCTGAGTCTTCATCTGGACTGAGTCTTCCTCTGGTTGAGTCTTTCTTTGGTCTGAGTCTTCATCTGGACTGAGTCTTCCTCTGGTCTGAGTCTTTATCTGGTCTGAGTCTTTCTCTGGTCTGAGTCTTCATCTGGTCTGAGTCTTCCTCTGGTCTGAGTCTTCATCTGGTCTGAGTCTTTATCTGGTCTGAGTCTTCATCTGGTCTGAGTCTTCATCTGGTCTGAGTCTTCCTCTGGTCTGAGTCTTCATCTGGTCTGAGTCTTTCTCTGGTCTGAGTCTTCATCTGGTCTGAGTCTATCTCTGGTCTGAGTCTTCATCTGGTCTGAGTCTTTATCTGGTCTGAGTCTTCCTCTGGTCTGAGTCTTCATCTGGTCTGAGTCTTCATCTGGTCTGAGTCTTTATCTGGTCTGAGTCTTCATCTGGTCTGAGTCTTCCTCTGGTCTGAGTCTTCATCTGGTCTGAGTCTTCCTCTGGTCTGAGTCTTCATCTGGTCTGAGTCTTTCTCTGGTCTGAGTCTTCATCTGGTCTGAGTCTATCTCTGGTCTGAGTCTTCATCTGGTCTGAGTCTTTATCTGGTCTGAGTCTTTCTCTGGTCTGAGTCTTCATCTGGTCTGAGTCTTTCTTTGGTCTGAGTCTTTATCTGGTCTGAATCTTCATCTGGTCTGACTCTTTTTCTGGTCTGACTCTTTATCTGGTCTGAGTCTTCCTCTGGTCTGAGTCTTCATCTGGTCTGAGTCTTCATCTGGTCTGAGTCTTTTTCTGGTCTGAGTCTTCATCTGGTCTGAGTCTTTCTTTTGTCTGAGTCTTTATCTGGTCTGAATCTTCATCTGGTCTGACTCTTTTTCTGGTCTGACTCTTTATCTGGTCTGAGTCTTCCTCTGGTCTGAGTCTTCATCTGGTCTGAATCTTCATCTGGTCTGACTCTTTTTCTGGTCTGAGTCTTCATCTGGTCTGACTCTTTCTTTTGTCTGAGTCTTCATCTGGTCTGAGTCTTTCTCTGGTTTGAGTCTTCATCTGGTCTGAATCTTTCTTTGGTCTGAGTCTTCATCTGGTCTGAGTCTTTATCTGGTCTGAGTCTTTCTCTGGTCTGAGTCTTCATCTGGTCTGAGTCTTCCTCTGGTCTGAGTCTTTATCTGGTCTGAGTCTTTCTTTGGTCTGAGTCTTTCTCTGGTCTGAGTCTTCATCTGGTCTGAGTCTTTCTCTGGTCTGAGTCTTCATCTGGTCTGAGTCTTCCTCTGGTCTGAGTCTTTATCTGGTCTGAGTCTTCATCTGGTCTGAGTCTTCATCTGGTCTGAGTCTTTATCTGGTCTGAGTCTTCATCTGGTCTGAATCTTTCTCTGGTCTGAGTCTTCATCTGGTCTGAGTCTTCATCTGGTCTGAGTCTTTATCTGGTCTGAGTCTTTCTTTGGTCTGAGTCTTTCTCTGGTCTGAGTCTTCATCTGGTCTGAGTCTTCATCTGGTCTGAGTCTTTCTCTGGTCTGAGTCTTCCTCTGGTCTGAGTCTTTATCTGGTCTGAGTCTTCATCTGGTCTGAGTCTTCATCTGGTCTGAGTCTTTCTCTGGTCTGAGTCTTCATCTGGTCTGAGTCTTCATCTGGTCTGAGTCTTCATCTGGTCTGAGTCTTTATCTGGTCTGAGTCTTCATCTGGTCTGAGTCTTCCTCTGGTCTGAGTCTTCATCTGGTCTGAGTCTTTCTCTGGTCTGAGTCTTCATCTGGTCTGAGTCTATCTCTGGTCTGAGTCTTCATCTGGTCTGAGTCTTCCTCTGGTCTGAGTCTTCATCTAGTCTGAGTCTTTCTCTGGTCTGAGTCTTCATCTGGTCTGAGTCTTTTTCTGGTCTGAGTCTTCATCTGGTCTGAGTCTTTCTTTTGTCTGAGTCTTTATCTGGTCTGAGTCTTCATCTGGTCTGAGTCTTTCTTTGGTCTGAGTCTTTCTCTGGTCTGAGTCTTTATCTGGTCTGAGTCTTCATCTGGTCTGAGTCTTCCTCTGGTCTGAGTCTTTAACTGGTCTGAGTCTTCATCTGGTCTGAGTCTTTCTCTGGTCTGAGTCTTCATCTGGTCTGAGTCTTCATCTGGTCTGAGTCTTCATCTGGTCTGAGTCTTTCTTTGGTCTGAGTCTTCATCTGGACTGAGTCTTCCTCTGGTTGAGTCTTTATCTGGTCTGAGTCTTCCTCTGGTCTGAGTCTTCATCTGGTCTGAGTCTTTCTTTGGTCTGAGTCTTCATCTGGACTGAGTCTTCCTCTGGTTGAGTCTTTATCTGGTCTGAGTCTTCCTCTGGTCTGAGTCTTTATCTGGTCTGAGTCTTTCTTTGGTCTGAGTCTTCATCTGGACTGAGTCTTCCTCTGGTTGAGTCTTTCTTTGGTCTGAGTCTTCATCTGGACTGAGTCTTCCTCTGGTCTGAGTCTTTATCTGGTCTGAGTCTTCATCTGGTCTGAGTCTTCATCTGGTCTGAGTCTTTATCATGTCTAAGTCTTCATCTGGTCTGAGTCTTCATCTGGTCTGAGTCTTCATCTGGTCTGAGTCTTCATCTGGTCTGAGTCTTCATCTGGTCTGAGTCTTTCTCTGGTCTGAGTCTTTCTCTGGTCTGAGTCTTCCTCTTCTCTGAGTCTTCATCTGGTCTGAGTCTTTATCTGGTCTGAGTCTTTCTTTGGTCTGAGTCTTTCTCTGGTCTGAGTCTTCATCTGGTCTGAGTCTTTCTTTGGTCTGAGTCTTTCTCTGGTCTAAGTCTTTCTATGGTCTGAGTCTTCATCTGGTCTGAGTCTTTCTTTGGTCTGAGTCTTCATCTGGACTGAGTCTTCCTCTGGTTGAGTCTTTATCTGGTCTGAGTCTTCCTCTGGTCTGAGTCTTCATCTGGTCTGAGTCTTTCTTTGGTCTGAGTCTTCATCTGGACTGAGTCTTCCTCTGGTTGAGTCTTTATCTGGTCTGAGTCTTCCTCTGGTCTGAGTCTTCATCTGGTCTGAGTCTTTCTTTGGTTTGAGTCTTCATCTGGACTGAGTCTTCCTCTGGTTGAGTCTTTCTTTGGTCTGAGTCTTCCTCTGGTCTGAGTCTTTCTCTGGTCTGAGTCTTCATCTGGTCTGAGTCTTTCTCTGGTCTGAGTCTTCCTCTGGTCTGAGTCTTCATCTGGTCTGAGTCTTTATCTGGTCTGAGTCTTCATCTGGTCTGAGTCTTCATCTGGTCTGAGTCTTTCTCTGGTCTGAGTCTTCATCTGGTCTGAGTCTTCATCTGGTCTGAGTCTTTTTCTGGTCTGAGTCTTCATCTGGTCTGAGTCTTCCTCTGGTCTGAGTCTTCATCTGGTCTGAGTCTTTCTCTGGTCTGAGTCTTCATCTGGTCTGAGTCTTCATCTGGTCTGAGTCTTTTTCTGGACTGAGTCTTCATCTGGTCTGAGTCTTTCTTTTGTCTGAGTCTTTATCTGGTCTGAGTCTTCATCTGGTCTGAGTCTTTCTCTGGTCTGAGTCTTTCTCTGGTCTGAGTCTTCATCTGGTCTGAGTCTTTCTCTGGTCTGAGTCTTCCTCTGGTCTGAGTCTTTCTCTGGTCTGAGTCTTCATCTGGTCTGAGTCTTCATCTGGTCTGAGTCTTTCTCTGGTCTGAGTCTTCATCTGGTCTGAGTCTTCATCTGGTCTGAGTCTTTATCTGGTCTGAGTCTTCATCTGGTCTGAGTCTTCATCTGGTCTGAGTCTTCATCTGGTCTGAGTCTTTCTCTGGTCTGAGTCTTCATCTGGTCTGAGTCTTCATCTGGTCTGAATCTTTCTCTGGTCTGAGTCTTTCTCTGGTCTGAATCTTCATCTGGTCTGAGTCTTTATCTGGTCTGAGTCTTCATCTGGTCTGAGTCTTCATCTGGTCTGAGTCTTTATCTGGTCTGAGTCTTCATCTGGTCTGAGTCTTCATCTGGTCTGAGTCTTCATCTGGTCTGAGTCTTTCTCTGGTCTGAATCTTCATCTGGTCTGAGTCTTTCTCTGGTCTGAGTCTTCATCTGGTCTGAATCTTCATCTGGTCTGAGACTTCCTCTGGTCTGAGTCTTCATCTGGTCTGAGTCTTTCTCTGGTCTGAGTCTTCATCTGGTCTGAGTCTTCATCTGGTCTGAGTCTTTATCTGGTCTGAGTCTTTCTCTGGTCTGAATCTTCATCTGGTCTGAGTCTTCCTCTGGTCTGAGTCTTCATCTGGTCTGAGTCTTTCTCTGGTCTGAGTCTTCATCTGGTCTGAGTCTTCATCTGGTCTGAGTCTTTATCTGGTCTGAGTCTTTCTCTGGTCTGAGTCTTCATCTGGTCTGAGTCTTCATCTGGTCTGAGTCTTTATCTGGTCTGAGTCTTCCTCTGGTCTGAGTCTTCATCTGGTCTGAGTCTTTCTCTGGTCTGAGTCTTCATCTGGTCTGAGTCTTTCTCTGGTCTGAGTCTTCCTCTGGTCTGAGTCTTCATCTGGTCTGAGTCTTTATCTGGTCTGAATCTTCATCTGGTCTGAGTCTTCATCCGGTCTGAGTCTTCCTCTGGTCTGAGTCTTCATCTGGTCTGAGTCTTTCTCTGGTCTGAGTCTTCATCTGGTCTGAGTCTATCTCTGGTCTGAGTCTTCATCTGGTCTGAGTCTTTATCTGGTCTGAGTCTTCCTCTGGTCTGAGTCTTCATCTGGTCTGAGTCTTCATCTGGTCTGAGTCTTTATCTGGTCTGAGTCTTCATCTGGTCTGAGTCTTCCTCTGGTCTGAGTCTTCATCTGGTCTGAGTCTTTCTCTGGTCTGAGTCTTCATCTGGTCTGAGTCTATCTCTGGTCTGAGTCTTCATCTGGTCTGAGTCTTTATCTGGTCTGAGTCTTCCTCTGGTCTGAGTCTTCATCTGGTCTGAGTCTTCATCTGGTCTGAGTCTTTTTCTGGTCTGAGTCTTCATCTGGTCTGAGTCTTTCTTTTGTCTGAGTCTTTATCTGGTCTGAATCTTCATCTGGTCTGAGTCTTTTTCTGGTCTGAGTCTTCATCTGGTCTGAGTCTTTCTCTGGTCTGAGTCTTCATCTGGTCTGAGTCTTCATCTGGTCTGAGTCTTTATCTGGTCTGAGTCTTCATCTGGTCTGAGTCTTCATCTGGTCTGAGTCTTTATCTGGTCTGAGTCTTTCTTTGGTCTGAGTCTTTCTCTGGTCTGAGTCTTCATCTGGTCTGAGTCTTTCTTTGGTCTGAGTCTTTCTCTGGTCTAAGTCTTTCTATGGTCTGAGTCTTCATCTGGTCTGAGTCTTCATCTGGTCTGAGTCTTTCTTTGGTCTGAGTCTTCATCTGGACTGAGTCTTCATCTGGTCTGAGTCTTTCTTTGGTCTGAGTCTTCATCTGGACTGAGTCTTCCTCTGGTTGAGTCTTCATCTGGTCTGAGTCTTTCTTTGGTCTGAGTCTTCATCTGGACTGAGTCTTCCTCTGGTCTGAGTCTTTATCTGGTCTGAGTCTTTCTCTGGTCTGAGTCTTCATCTGGTCTGAGTCTTTCTCTGGTCTGAGTCTTCCTCTGGTCTGAGTCTTCATCTGGTCTGAGTCTTTATCTGGTCTGAGTCTTCATCTGGTCTGAGTCTTTCTTTGGTCTGAGTCTTCATCTGGACTGAGTCTTCCTCTGGTTGAGTCTTCATCTGGTCTGAGTCTTTCTTTGGTCTGAGTCTTCATCTGGACTGAGTCTTCCTCTGGTCTGAGTCTTTATCTGGTCTGAGTCTTTCTCTGGTCTGAGTCTTCATCTGGTCTGAGTCTTTCTCTGGTCTGAGTCTTCCTCTGGTCTGAGTCTTCATCTGGTCTGAGTCTTTATCTGGTCTGAGTCTTCATCTGGTCTGAGTCTTCATCTGGTCTGAGTCTTCCTCTGGTTTGAGTCTTCATCTGGTCTGAGTCTTTCTCTGGTCTGAGTCTTCATCTGGTCTGAGTCTATCTCTGGTCTGAGTCTTCATCTGGTCTGAGTCTTTATCTGGTCTGAGTCTTCCTCTGGTCTGAGTCTTCATCTGGTCTGAGTCTTCATCTGGTCTGAGTCTTTATCTGGTCTGAGTCTTCATCTGGTCTGAGTCTTTATCTGGTCTGAGTCTTCATCTGGTCTGAGTCTTTCTCTGGTCTGAGTCTTCATCTGGTCTGAGTCTTCCTCTGGTCTGAGTCTTCATCTGGTCTGAGTCTTTCTCTGGTCTGAGTCTTCATCTGGTCTGAGTCTATCTCTGGTCTGAGTCTTCATCTGGTCTGAGTCTTTATCTGGTCTGAGTCTTCCTCTGGTCTGAGTCTTCATCTGGTCTGAGTCTTCATCTGGTCTGAGTCTTTTTCTGGTCTGAGTCTTCATCTGGTCTGAGTCTTTCTTTTGTCTGAGTCTTTATCTGGTCTGAATCTTCATCTGGTCTGACTCTTTTTCTGGTCTGAGTCTTCATCTGGTCTGACTCTTTCTTTTGTCTGAGTCTTCATCTGGTCTGAGTCTTTCTCTGGTCTGAGTCTTCATCTGGTCTGAATCTTTCTTTGGTCTGAGTCTTCATCTGGTCTGAGTCTTTATCTGGTCTGAGTCTTTCTCTGGTCTGAGTCTTCATCTGGTCTGAGTCTTTCTTTGGTCTGAGTCTTTCTCTGGTCTGAGTCTTCATCTGGTCTGAGTCTTCCTCTGGTCTGAGTCTTTATCTGGTCTGAGTCTTCATCTGGTCTGAGTCTTCATCTGGTCTGAGTCTTTATCTGGTCTGAGTCTTCATCTGGTCTGAGTCTTCATCTGGTCTGAGTCTTCATCTGGTCTGAGTCTTTCTTTGGTCTGAGTCTTCATCTGGACTGAGTCTTCATCTGGTCTGAGTCTTTCTTTGGTCTGAGTCTTCATCTGGACTGAGTCTTCCTCTGGTTGAGTCTTCATCTGGTCTGAGTCTTTCTTTGGTCTGAGTCTTCATCTGGACTGAGTCTTCCTCTGGTCTGAGTCTTTATCTGGTCTGAGTCTTTCTCTGGTCTGAGTCTTCATCTGGTCTGAGTCTTTCTCTGGTCTGAGTCTTCCTCTGGTCTGAGTCTTCATCTGGTCTGAGTCTTTATCTGGTCTGAGTCTTCATCTGGTCTGAGTCTTTCTTTGGTCTGAGTCTTCATCTGGACTGAGTCTTCCTCTGGTTGAGTCTTCATCTGGTCTGAGTCTTTCTTTGGTCTGAGTCTTCATCTGGACTGAGTCTTCCTCTGGTCTGAGTCTTTATCTGGTCTGAGTCTTTCTCTGGTCTGAGTCTTCATCTGGTCTGAGTCTTTCTCTGGTCTGAGTCTTCCTCTGGTCTGAGTCTTCATCTGGTCTGAGTCTTTATCTGGTCTGAGTCTTCATCTGGTCTGAGTCTTCATCTGGTCTGAGTCTTCCTCTGGTTTGAGTCTTCATCTGGTCTGAGTCTTTCTCTGGTCTGAGTCTTCATCTGGTCTGAGTCTATCTCTGGTCTGAGTCTTCATCTGGTCTGAGTCTTTATCTGGTCTGAGTCTTCCTCTGGTCTGAGTCTTCATCTGGTCTGAGTCTTCATCTGGTCTGAGTCTTTATCTGGTCTGAGTCTTCATCTGGTCTGAGTCTTTATCTGGTCTGAGTCTTCATCTGGTCTGAGTCTTTCTCTGGTCTGAGTCTTCATCTGGTCTGAGTCTTCCTCTGGTCTGAGTCTTCATCTGGTCTGAGTCTTTCTCTGGTCTGAGTCTTCATCTGGTCTGAGTCTATCTCTGGTCTGAGTCTTCATCTGGTCTGAGTCTTTATCTGGTCTGAGTCTTCCTCTGGTCTGAGTCTTCATCTGGTCTGAGTCTTCATCTGGTCTGAGTCTTTTTCTGGTCTGAGTCTTCATCTGGTCTGAGTCTTTCTTTTGTCTGAGTCTTTATCTGGTCTGAATCTTCATCTGGTCTGACTCTTTTTCTGGTCTGAGTCTTCATCTGGTCTGACTCTTTCTTTTGTCTGAGTCTTCATCTGGTCTGAGTCTTTCTCTGGTCTGAGTCTTCATCTGGTCTGAATCTTTCTTTGGTCTGAGTCTTCATCTGGTCTGAGTCTTTATCTGGTCTGAGTCTTTCTCTGGTCTGAGTCTTCATCTGGTCTGAGTCTTTCTTTGGTCTGAGTCTTTCTCTGGTCTGAGTCTTCATCTGGTCTGAGTCTTCCTCTGGTCTGAGTCTTTATCTGGTCTGAGTCTTCATCTGGTCTGAGTCTTCATCTGGTCTGAGTCTTCATCTGGTCTGAGTCTTTATCTGGTCTGAGTCTTCATCTGGTCTGAGTCTTTATCTGGTCTGAGTCTTCATCTGGTCTGAGTCTTTCTCTGGTCTGAGTCTTCATCTGGTCTGAGTCTTCCTCTGGTCTGAGTCTTCATCTGGTCTGAGTCTTTCTCTGGTCTGAGTCTTCATCTGGTCTGAGTCTATCTCTGGTCTGAGTCTTCATCTGGTCTGAGTCTTTATCTGGTCTGAGTCTTCCTCTGGTCTGAGTCTTCATCTGGTCTGAGTCTTCATCTGGTCTGAGTCTTTTTCTGGTCTGAGTCTTCATCTGGTCTGAGTCTTTCTTTTGTCTGAGTCTTTATCTGGTCTGAATCTTCATCTGGTCTGACTCTTTTTCTGGTCTGAGTCTTCATCTGGTCTGACTCTTTCTTTTGTCTGAGTCTTCATCTGGTCTGAGTCTTTCTCTGGTCTGAGTCTTCATCTGGTCTGAATCTTTCTTTGGTCTGAGTCTTCATCTGGTCTGAGTCTTTATCTGGTCTGAGTCTTTCTCTGGTCTGAGTCTTCATCTGGTCTGAGTCTTTCTTTGGTCTGAGTCTTTCTCTGGTCTGAGTCTTCATCTGGTCTGAGTCTTCCTCTGGTCTGAGTCTTTATCTGGTCTGAGTCTTCATCTGGTCTGAGTCTTCATCTGGTCTGAGTCTTTATCTGGTCTGAGTCTTCATCTGGTCTGAATCTTTCTCTGGTCTGAGTCTTCATCTGGTCTGAGTCTTCATCTGGTCTGAGTCTTTATCTGGTCTGAGTCTTCATCTGGTCTGAGTCTTCATCTGGTCTGAGTCTTTCTCTGGTCTGAGTCTTCATCTGGTCTGAGTCTTTCTCTGGTCTGAGTCTTCCTCTGGTCTGAGTCTTCATCTGGTCTGAGTCTTCATCTGGTCTGAATCTTCATCTGGTCTGAGTCTTCATCCGGTCTGAGTCTTCCTCTGGTCTGAGTCTTCATCTGGTCTGAGTCTTTCTCTGGTCTGAGTCTTCATCTGGTCTGAGTCTATCTCTGGTCTGAGTCTTTATCTGGTCTGAGTCTTCATCTGGTCTGAGTCTTCATCTGGTCTGAGTCTTTATCTGGTCTGAGTCTTCCTCTGGTCTGAGTCTTCATCTGGTCTGAGTCTTCATCTGGTCTGAGTCTTTTTCTGGTCTGAGTCTTCATCTGGTCTGAGTCTTTCTTTTGTCTGAGTCTTTATCTGGTCTGAATCTTCATCTGGTCTGAGTCTTTTTCTGGTCTGAGTCTTCATCTGGTCTGAGTCTTTCTCTGGTCTGAGTCTTCATCTGGTCTGAGTCTTTATCTGGTCTGAGTCTTCATCTGGTCTGAGTCTTTATCTGGTCTGAGTCTTCATCTGGTCTGAGTCTTCATCTGGTCTGAGTCTTCATCTGGTCTGAGTCTTTCTCTGGTCTGAGTCTTCCTCTGGTCTGAGTCTTCATCTGGTCTGAGTCTTTATCTGGTCTGAGTCTTCCTCTGGTCTGAGTCTTCATCTGGTCTGAGTCTTCATCTGGTCTGAGTCTTTTTCTGGTCTGAGTCTTCATCTGGTCTGAGTCTTTCTTTTGTCTGAGTCTTTATCTGGTCTGAATCTTCATCTGGTCTGAGTCTTTTTCTGGTCTGAGTCTTCATCTGGTCTGAGTCTTTCTCTGGTCTGAGTCTTCATCTGGTCTGAGTCTTTATCTGGTCTGAGTCTTCATCTGGTCTGAGTCTTTATCTGGTCTGAGTCTTCATCTGGTCTGAGTCTTCATCTGGTCTGAGTCTTTCTCTGGTCTGAGTCTTCCTCTGGTCTGAGTCTTTCTCTGGTCTGAGTCTTCATCTGGTCTGAGTCTTTCTCTGGTCTGAGTCTTTCTCTGGTCTGAGTCTTCCTCTTCTCTGAGTCTTCATCTGGTCTGAGTCTTTATCTGGTCTGAGTCTTTCTTTGGTCTGAGTCTTTCTCTGGTCTGAGTCTTCATCTGGTCTGAGTCTTTCTTTGGTCTGAGTCTTTCTCTGGTCTAAGTCTTTCTATGGTCTGAGTCTTCATCTGGTCTTAGTCTTTCTTTGGTCTGAGTCTTCATCTGGACTGAGTCTTCCTCTGGTTGAGTCTTTATCTGGTCTGAGTCTTCCTCTGGTCTGAGTCTTCATCTGGTCTGAGTCTTTCTTTGGTCTGAGTCTTCATCTGGACTGAGTCTTCCTCTGGTTGAGTCTTTCTTTGGTCTGAGTCTTCATCTGGACTGAGTCTTCCTCTGGTCTGAGTCTTTATCTGGTCTGAGTCTTTCTCTGGTCTGAGTCTTCATCTGGTCTGAGTCTTCCTCTGGTCTGAGTCTTCATCTGGTCTGAGTCTTTATCTGGTCTGAGTCTTCATCTGGTCTGAGTCTTCATCTGGTCTGAGTCTTCCTCTGGTCTGAGTCTTCATCTGGTCTGAGTCTTTCTCTGGTCTGAGTCTTCATCTGGTCTGAGTCTATCTCTGGTCTGAGTCTTCATCTGGTCTGAGTCTTTATCTGGTCTGAGTCTTCCTCTGGTCTGAGTCTTCATCTGGTCTGAGTCTTCATCTGGTCTGAGTCTTTATCTGGTCTGAGTCTTCATCTGGTCTGAGTCTTCCTCTGGTCTGAGTCTTCATCTGGTCTGAGTCTTCCTCTGGTCTGAGTCTTCATCTGGTCTGAGTCTTTCTCTGGTCTGAGTCTTCATCTGGTCTGAGTCTATCTCTGGTCTGAGTCTTCATCTGGTCTGAGTCTTTATCTGGTCTGAGTCTTTCTCTGGTCTGAGTCTTCATCTGGTCTGAGTCTTTCTTTGGTCTGAGTCTTTATCTGGTCTGAATCTTCATCTGGTCTGACTCTTTTTCTGGTCTGACTCTTTATCTGGTCTGAGTCTTCCTCTGGTCTGAGTCTTCATCTGGTCTGAGTCTTCATCTGGTCTGAGTCTTTTTCTGGTCTGAGTCTTCATCTGGTCTGAGTCTTTCTTTTGTCTGAGTCTTTATCTGGTCTGAATCTTCATCTGGTCTGACTCTTTTTCTGGTCTGACTCTTTATCTGGTCTGAGTCTTCCTCTGGTCTGAGTCTTCATCTGGTCTGAATCTTCATCTGGTCTGACTCTTTTTCTGGTCTGAGTCTTCATCTGGTCTGACTCTTTCTTTTGTCTGAGTCTTCATCTGGTCTGAGTCTTTCTCTGGTTTGAGTCTTCATCTGGTCTGAATCTTTCTTTGGTCTGAGTCTTCATCTGGTCTGAGTCTTTATCTGGTCTGAGTCTTTCTCTGGTCTGAGTCTTCATCTGGTCTGAGTCTTCCTCTGGTCTGAGTCTTTATCTGGTCTGAGTCTTTCTTTGGTCTGAGTCTTTCTCTGGTCTGAGTCTTCATCTGGTCTGAGTCTTTCTCTGGTCTGAGTCTTCATCTGGTCTGAGTCTTCCTCTGGTCTGAGTCTTTATCTGGTCTGAGTCTTCATCTGGTCTGAGTCTTCATCTGGTCTGAGTCTTTATCTGGTCTGAGTCTTCATCTGGTCTGAATCTTTCTCTGGTCTGAGTCTTCATCTGGTCTGAGTCTTCATCTGGTCTGAGTCTTTATCTGGTCTGAGTCTTTCTTTGGTCTGAGTCTTTCTCTGGTCTGAGTCTTCATCTGGTCTGAGTCTTCATCTGGTCTGAGTCTTTCTCTGGTCTGAGTCTTCCTCTGGTCTGAGTCTTTATCTGGTCTGAGTCTTCATCTGGTCTGAGTCTTCATCTGGTCTGAGTCTTTCTCTGGTCTGAGTCTTCATCTGGTCTGAGTCTTCATCTGGTCTGAGTCTTCATCTGGTCTGAGTCTTTATCTGGTCTGAGTCTTCATCTGGTCTGAGTCTTCCTCTGGTCTGAGTCTTCATCTGGTCTGAGTCTTTCTCTGGTCTGAGTCTTCATCTGGTCTGAGTCTATCTCTGGTCTGAGTCTTCATCTGGTCTGAGTCTTCCTCTGGTCTGAGTCTTCATCTAGTCTGAGTCTTTCTCTGGTCTGAGTCTTCATCTGGTCTGAGTCTTTTTCTGGTCTGAGTCTTCATCTGGTCTGAGTCTTTCTTTTGTCTGAGTCTTTATCTGGTCTGAGTCTTCATCTGGTCTGAGTCTTTCTTTTGTCTGAGTCTTTATCTGGTCTGAATCTTTCTTTGGTCTGAGTCTTTCTCTGGTCTGAGTCTTTATCTGGTCTGAGTCTTCATCTGGTCTGAGTCTTCCTCTGGTCTGAGTCTTTATCTGGTCTGAGTCTTCATCTGGTCTGAGTCTTTCTCTGGTCTGAGTCTTCATCTGGTCTGAGTCTTCATCTGGTCTGAGTCTTCATCTGGTCTGAGTCTTTCTTTGGTCTGAGTCTTCATCTGGACTGAGTCTTCCTCTGGTTGAGTCTTTATCTGGTCTGAGTCTTCCTCTGGTCTGAGTCTTCATCTGGTCTGAGTCTTTCTTTGGTCTGAGTCTTCATCTGGACTGAGTCTTCCTCTGGTTGAGTCTTTATCTGGTCTGAGTCTTCCTCTGGTCTGAGTCTTTATCTGGTCTGAGTCTTTCTTTGGTCTGAGTCTTCATCTGGACTGAGTCTTCCTCTGGTTGAGTCTTTCTTTGGTCTGAGTCTTCATCTGGACTGAGTCTTCCTCTGGTCTGAGTCTTTATCTGGTCTGAGTCTTTCTCTGGTCTGAGTCTTCATCTGGTCTGAGTCTTTATCATGTCTAAGTCTTCATCTGGTCTGAGTCTTCATCTGGTCTGAGTCTTCCTCTGGTCTGAGTCTTCATCTGGTCTGAGTCTTTATCTGGTCTGAGTCTTCCTCTGGTCTGAGTCTTCATCTGGTCTGAGTCTTTATCTGGTCTGAGTCTTTCTTTGGTCTGAGTCTTCCTCTGGTCTGAGTCTTCATCTGGTCTGAGTCTTTCTCTGGTCTGAGTCTTCATCTGGTCTGAGTCTATCTCTGGTCTGAGTCTTCATCTGGTCTGAGTCTTTATCTGGTCTGAGTCTTCCTCTGGTCTGAGTCTTCATCTGGTCTGAGTCTTTTTCTGGTCTGAGTCTTCATCTGGTCTGAGTCTTCATCTGGTCTGAGTCTTCATCTGGTCTGAGTCTTTATCTGGTCTGAGTCTTCCTCTGGTCTGAGTCTTCATCTGGTCTGAGTCTTTTTCTGGTCTGAGTCTTCATCTGGTCTGAGTCTTCATCTGGTCTGAGTCTTTCTTTTGTCTGAATCTTTATCTGGTCTGAATCTTCATCTGGTCTGAGTCTTCATCTGGTCTGAGTCTTTCTTTTGTCTGAGTCTTCATCTGGTCTGAGTCTTTATCTGGTCTGAGTCTTTCTCTGGTCTGAGTCTTCATCTGGTCTGAGTCTTCCTCTGGTCTGAGTCTTCCTCTGGTCTGAGTCTTTATCTGGTCTGAGTCTTCATCTGGTCTGAGTCTTCATCTGGTCTGAGTCTTTATCTGGTCTGAGTCTTCATCTGGTCTGAATCTTTCTCTGGTCTGAGTCTTCATCTGGTCTGAGTCTTCATCTGGTCTGAATCTTTCTCTGGTCTGAGTCTTCATCTGGTCTGAGTCTTCATCTGGTCTGAGTCTTTCTCTGGTCTGAGTCTTCATCTGGTCTGAGTCTTCATCTGGTCTGAGTCTTTCTCTGGTCTGAGTCTTCATCTGGTCTGAGTCTTCCTCTGGTCTGAGTCTTTATCATGTCTGAGTCTTCCTCTGGTCTGAGTCTTCATCTGGTCTGAGTCTTTCTCTGGTCTGAGTCTTCATCTGGTCTGAGTCTTTCTCTGGTCTGAGTCTTTATCATGTCTGAGTCTTCATCTGGTCTGAGTCTTCATCTGGTCTGAGTCTTTCTCTGGTCTGAGTCTTCATCTGGTCTGAGTCTATCTCTGGTCTGAGTCTTCATCTGGTCTGAGTCTTTATCTGGTCTGAGTCTTCCTCTGGTCTGAGTCTTCATCTGGTCTGAGTCTTCATCTGGTCTGAGTCTTTTTCTGGTCTGAGTCTTCATCTGGTCTGAATCTTTCTTTTGTCTGAATCTTCATCTGGTCTGAGTCTTTCTCTGGTCTGAGTCTTCATCTGGTCTGAATCTTTCTTTGGTCTGAGTCTTCATCTGGTCTGAGTCTTTATCTGGTCTGAGTCTTTCTCTGGTCTGAGTCTTCATCTGGTCTGAGTCTTTCTCTGGTCTGAGTCTTCATCTGGTCTGAATCTTTCTTTGGTCTGAGTCTTCATCTGGTCTGAGTCTTTATCTGGTCTGAGTCTTCATCTGGTCTGAGTCTTCCTCTGGTCTGAGTCTTTATCTGGTCTGAGTCTTTCTTTGGTCTGAGTCTTTCTCTGGTCTGAGTCTTCATCTGGTCTGAGTCTTCATCTGGTCTGAGTCTTTCTCTGGTCTGAGTCTTCATCTGGTCTGAGTCTTTATCTGGTCTGAGTCTTCATCTGGTCTGAGTCTTCATCTGGTCTGAGTCTTTATCTGGTCTGAGTCTTCATCTGGTCTGAATCTTTCTCTGGTCTGAGTCTTCATCTGGTCTGAGTCTTCATCTGGTCTGAGTCTTTATCTGGTCTGAGTCTTTCTTTGGTCTGAGTCTTTCTCTGGTCTGAGTCTTCATCTGGTCTGAGTCTTCATCTGGTCTGAGTCTTTCTCTGGTCTGAGTCTTCATCTGGTCTGAGTCTTCCTCTGGTCTGAGTCTTTATCTGGTCTGAGTCTTCATCTGGTCTGAGTCTTCATCTGGTCTGAGTCTTTATCTGGTCTGAGTCTTCATCTGGTCTGACTCTTTCTCTGGTCTAAGTCTTCATCTGGTCTGAGTCTTCATCTGGTCTGAGTCTTTATCTGGTCTGAGTCTTCATCTGGTCTGAGTCTTCATCTGGTCTGAGTCTTCATCTGGTCTGAGTCTTTCTCTGGTCTGAGTCTTCATCTGGTCTGAGTCTATCTCTGGTCTGAGTCTTCATCTGGTCTGAGTCTTCATCTGGTCTGAGTCTATCTCTGGTCTGAGTCTTCATCTGGTCTGAGTCTTCCTCTGGTCTGAGTCTTCATCTGGTCTGAGTCTTTCTCTGGTCTGAGTCTTCATCTGGTCTGAGTCTATCTCTGGTCTGAGTCTTCATCTGGTCTGAGTCTTTATCTGGTCTGAGTCTTCCTCTGGTCTGAGTCTTCATCTGGTCTGAGTCTTCATCTGGTCTGAGTCTTTTTCTGGTCTGAGTCTTCATCTGGTCTGAGTCTTTCTTTTGTCTGAATCTTTATCTGGTCTGAATCTTCATCTGGTCTGAGTCTTTTTCTGGTCTGAGTCTTCATCTGGTCTGAGTCTTTCTTTTGTCTGAGTCTTCATCTGGTCTGAGTCTTTCTCTGGTCTGAGTCTTCATCTGGTCTGAATCTTTCTTTGGTCTGAGTCTTCATCTGGTCTGAGTCTTTATCTGGTCTGAGTCTTTCTCTGGTCTGAGTCTTCATCTGGTCTGAGTCTTCCTCTGGTCTGAGTCTTTATCTGGTCTGAGTCTTTCTTTGGTCTGAGTCTTTCTCTGGTCTGAGTCTTCATCTGGTCTGAGTCTTCATCTGGTCTGAGTCTTTCTCTGGTCTGAGTCTTCATCTGGTCTGAGTCTTCCTCTGGTCTGAATCTTTCTCTGGTCTGAGTCTTCATCTGGTCTGAGTCTTCATCTGGTCTGAGTCTTTATCTGGTCTGAGTCTTTCTTTTGTCTGAATCTTTATCTGGTCTGAATCTTCATCTGGTCTGAGTCTTTTTCTGGTCTGAGTCTTCATCTGGTCTGAGTCTTTCTCTGGTCTGAGTCTTCATCTGGTCTGAATCTTTCTTTGGTCTGAGTCTTCATCTGGTCTGAGTCTTTATCTGGTCTGAGTCTTTCTCTGGTCTGAGTCTTCATCTGGTCTGAGTCTTCCTCTGGTCTGAGTCTTTATCTGGTCTGAGTCTTTCTTTGGTCTGAGTCTTTCTCTGGTCTGAGTCTTCATCTGGTCTGAGTCTTCATCTGGTCTGAGTCTTTCTCTGGTCTGAGTCTTCATCTGGTCTGAGTCTTCCTCTGGTCTGAGTCTTTATCTGGTCTGAGTCTTCATCTGGTCTGAGTCTTCATCTGGTCTGAGTCTTTATCTGGTCTGAGTCTTCATCTGGTCTGAATCTTTCTCTGGTCTGAGTCTTCATCTGGTCTGAGTCTTCATCTGGTCTGAGTCTTTATCTGGTCTGAGTCTTTCTTTGGTCTGAGTCTTTCTCTGGTCTGAGTCTTCATCTGGTCTGAGTCTTCATCTGGTCTGAGTCTTTCTCTGGTCTGAGTCTTCATCTGGTCTGAGTCTTCCTCTGGTCTGAGTCTTTCTCTGGTCTGAGTCTTCCTCTGGTCTGAGTCTTTATCTGGTCTGAGTCTTCCTCTGGTCTGAGTCTTTATCTGGTCTGAGTCTTTATCTGGTCTGAGTCTTTATCTGGTCTGAGTCTTTCTTTGGTCTGAGTCTTTCTCTGGTCTGAGTCTTCATCTGGTCTGAGTCTTCATCTGGTCTGAGTCTTTCTCTGGTCTGAGTCTTCATCTGGTCTGAGTCTTCCTCTGGTCTGAGTCTTTCTCTGGTCTGAGTCTTCCTCTGGTCTGAGTCTTCATCTGGTCTGAGTCTTCATCTGGTCTGAGTCTTCATCTGGTCTGAGTCTTCATCTGGTCTGACTCTTTCTCTGGTCTGAGTCTTCATCTGGTCTGAGTCTTCATCTGGTCTGAGTCTTTATCTGGTCTGAGTCTTCATCTGGTCTGAGTCTTCCTCTGGTCTGAGTCTTCATCTGGTCTGAGTCTTTCTCTGGTCTGAGTCTTCATCTGGTCTGAGTCTATCTCTGGTCTGAGTCTTCATCTGGTCTGAGTCTTCATCTGGTCTGAGTCTATCTCTGGTCTGAGTCTTCATCTGGTCTGAGTCTTTCTCTGGTCTGAGTCTTCATCTGGTCTGAGTCTTTATCTGGTCTGAGTCTTTCTTTGGTCTGAGTCTTCATCTGGTCTGAATCTTCATCTGGTCTGAGTCTTTCTCTGGTCTGAGTCTTCATCTGGTCTGAGTCTTCATCTGGTCTGAGTCTTTATCTGGTCTGAGTCTTCATCTGGTCTGAATCTTTCTCTGGTCTGAGTCTTCAACTGGTCTGAGTCTTCATCTGGTCTGAGTCTTTATCTGGTCTGAGTCTTCATCTGGTCTGAGTCTTTCTTTGCTCTGAGTCTTTATCTGGTCTGAGTCTTCATCTGGTCTGAGTCTTCATCTGGTCTGAGTCTTTCTCTGGTCTGAGTCTTCCTCTGGTCTGAGTCTTTCTCTGGTCTGAGTCTTCATCTGGTCTGAGTCTTTCTCTGGTCTGAGTCTTTCTCTGGTCTGAGTCTTCCTCTTCTCTGAGTCTTCATCTGGTCTGAGTCTTTATCTGGTCTGAGTCTTTCTTTGGTCTGAGTCTTTCTCTGGTCTGAGTCTTCATCTGGTCTGAGTCTTTCTTTGGTCTGAGTCTTTCTCTGGTCTAAGTCTTTCTATGGTCTGAGTCTTCATCTGGTCTGAGTCTTCATCTGGTCTGAGTCTTTCTTTGGTCTGAGTCTTCATCTGGACTGAGTCTTCCTCTGGTTGAGTCTTTATCTGGTCTGAGTCTTCCTCTGGTCTGAGTCTTCATCTGGTCTGAGTCTTTCTTTGGTCTGAGTCTTCATCTGGACTGAGTCTTGCTCTGGTTGAGTCTTCATCTGGTCTGAGTCTTTCTTTGGTCTGAGTCTTCATCTGGACTGAGTC
Organism: Telmatherina bonti; assembly: GCF_933228915.1. Classification (NCBI taxonomy): domain Eukaryota; kingdom Metazoa; phylum Chordata; class Actinopteri; order Atheriniformes; family Telmatherinidae; genus Telmatherina; species Telmatherina bonti. The sequence continues at coordinate 40,343,964 of NC_136627.1, read as the reverse complement.
TTCCTCTGGTTGAGTCTTTCTTTGGTCTGAGTCTTCATCTGGACTGAGTCTTCCTCTGGTCTGAGTCTTTATCTGGTCTGAGTCTTTCTTTGGTCTGAGTCTTCATCTGGTCTGAGTCTTTATCTGGTCTGAGTCTTTCTTTGGTCTGAGTCTTTCTCTCGTCTGAGTCTTTCTCTGGTCTGAGTCTTCATCTGGTCTGAGTCTTTATCTGGTCTAAGTCTTTCTCTGGTCTGAGTCTTCATCTGGTCTGAGTCTTCCTCTGGTCTGAGTCTTCATCTGGTCTGAGTCTTCATCTGGTCTGAGTCTTTCTTTGGTCTGAGTCTTCATCTGGACTGAGTCTTCCTCTGGTCTGAGTCTTTCTCTGGTCTGAGTCTTCATCTGGTCTGAGTCTTCCTCTGGTCTGAGTCTTCCTCTGGTCTGAGTCTTCATCTGGTCTGAGTCTTTATCTGGTCTGAGTCTTTCTTTGGTCTGAGTCTTCATCTGGTCTGAGTCTTTATCTGGTCTGAGTCTTTATCTGGTCTGAGTCTTCCTCTGGTCTGAGTCTTCATCTGGTCTGAGTCTTCATCTGGTCTGAGTCTTTCTTTGGTCTGAGTCTTCATCTGGTCTGAGTCTTTATCTGGTCTGAGTATTTCTCTGGTCTGAGTCTTCATCTGGTCTGAGTCTTTATCTGGTCTGAGTCTTTCTTTGGTCTGAGTCTTCATCTGGTCTGAGTCTTTATCTGGTCTGAGTCTTTCTCTCGTCTGAGTCTTTCTCTGGTCTGAGTCTTCATCTGGTCTGAGTCTTCCTCTGGTCTGAGTCTTCATCTGGTCTGAGTCTTCCTCTGGTCTGAGTCTTCCTCTGGTCTGAGTCTTCCTCTGGTCTGAGTCTTCATCTGGTCTGAATCTTTCTTTGGTCTGAGTCTTTATCTGGTCTAAGTCTTTCTCTGGTCTGAGTCTTCATCTGGTCTGAGTCTTCCTCTGGTCTGAGTCTTCATCTGGTCTGAGTCTTCATCTGGTCTGAGTCTTTCTTTGGTCTGAGTCTTCATCTGGTCTGAGTCTTTATCTGGTCTGAGTCTTTCTCTCGTCTGAGTCTTTCTCTGGTCTGAGTCTTCATCTGGTCTGAGTCTTCCTCTGGTCTGAGTCTTCATCTGGTCTGAGTCTTCCTCTGGTCTGAGTCTTCCTCTGGTCTGAGTCTTCCTCTGGTCTGAGTCTTCATCTGGTCTGAATCTTTCTTTGGTCTGAGTCTTTATCTGGTCTAAGTCTTTCTCTGGTCTGAGTCTTCATCTGGTCTGAGTCTTCCTCTGGTCTGAGTCTTCATCTGGTCTGAGTCTTCATCTGGTCTGAGTCTTTCTTTGGTCTGAGTCTTCATCTGGACTGAGTCTTCCTCTGGTTGAGTCTTTATCTGGTCTGAGTCTTTCTTTGGTCTGAGTCTTCATCTGGTCTGAGTCTTTATCTGGTCTGAGTCTTTCTTTGGTCTGAGTCTTCATCTGGTCTGAGTCTTTATCTGGTCTGAGTCTTCCTCTGGTCTGAGTCTTTATCTGGTCTGAGTCTTTCTTTGGTCTGAGTCTTCATCTGGTCTGAGTCTTCATCTGGTCTGAGTCTTTATCTGGTCTGAGTCTTCATCTGGTCTGAGTCTTCCTCTGGTCTGAGTCTTTCTTTGGTCTGAGTCTTCATCTGGACTGAGTCTTCCTCTGGTCTGAGTCTTTATCTGGTCTGAGTCTTTCTTTGGTCTGAGTCTTCATCTGGTCTGAGTCTTTATCTGGTCTGAGTCTTTAACTGGTCTGAGTCTTTCTTTGGTCTGAGTCTTTCTCTGGTCTGAGTCTTTATCTGGTCTGAGTCTTTATCTGGTCTGAGTCTTTCTTTGGTCTGAGTCTTCATCTGGTCTGAGTCTTTATCTGGTCTGAGTCTTTCTTTGGTCTGAGTCTTCATCTGGACTGAGTCTTCCTCTGGTTGAGTCTTTATCTGGTCTGAGTCTTTCTTTGGTCTGAGTCTTCATCTGGTCTGAGTCTTTATCTGGTCTGAGTCTTTAACTGGTCTGAGTCTTTCTTTGGTCTGAGTCTTCATCTGGTCTGAGTCTTTATCTGGTCTGAGTCTTCCTCTGGTCTGAGTCTTTATCTGGTCTGAGTCTTTCTTTGGTCTGAGTCTTCATCTGGTCTGAGTCTTCATCTGGTCTGAGTCTTTATCTGGTCTGAGTCTTCATCTGGTCTGAGTCTTCCTCTGGTCTGAGTCTTTCTTTGGTCTGAGTCTTCATCTGGACTGAGTCTTCCTCTGGTCTGAGTCTTTATCTGGTCTGAGTGTTTCTTTGGTCTGAGTCTTCATCTGGTCTGAGTCTTTCTCTGGTCTGAGTCTTCATCTGGTCTGAGTCTATCTCTGGTCTGAGTCTTCATCTGGTCTGAGTCTTTATCTGGTCTGAGTCTTCCTCTGGTCTGAGTCTTTCTCTGGTCTGAGTCTTCATCTGGTCTGAGTCTTCATCTGGTCTGAGTCTTTTTCTGGTCTGAGTCTTCATCTGGTCTGAGTCTTTCTTTTGTCTGAGTCTTTATCTGGTCTGAGTCTTCATCTGGTCTGAGTCTTTCTTTTGTCTGAGTCTTTATCTGGTCTGAATCTTTCTTTGGTCTGAGTCTTTCTCTGGTCTGAGTCTTCATCTGGTCTGAGTCTTCATCTGGTCTGAGTCTTTCTCTGGTCTGAGTCTTCATCTGGTCTGAGTCTTCCTCTGGTCTGAGTCTTTATCTGGTCTGAGTCTTCATCTGGTCTGAGTCTTTCTCTGGTCTGAGTCTTCATCTGGTCTGAGTCTTTATCTGGTCTAAGTCTTTCTCTGGTCTGAGTCTTCATCTGGTCTGAGTCTTCATCTGGTCTGAGTCTTTATCTGGTCTGAGTCTTCATCTGGTCTGAGTCTTCCTCTTGTCTGAGTCTTCATCTGGTCTGAGTCTTCATCTGGTCTGAGTCTTTCTTTGGTCTGAGTCTTCATCTGGACTGAGTCTTCCTCTGGTTGAGTCTTTATCTGGTCTGAGTCTTCCTCTGGTCTGAGTCTTCATCTGGTCTGAGTCTTCATCTGGTCTGAGTCTTTCTTTGGTCTGAGTCTTCATCTGGTCTGAGTCTTTATCTGGTCTGAGTCTTTCTCTGGTCTGAGTCTTCATCTGGTCTGAGTCTTTATCTGGTCTGAGTCTTTCTTTGGTCTGAGTATTCATCTGGTCTGAGTCTTTATCTGGTCTGAGTCTTTCTTTGGTCTGAGTCTTTCTCTCGTCTGAGTCTTTCTCTGGTCTGAGTCTTCATCTGGTCTGAGTCTTTCTCTGGTCTGAGTCTTCATCTGGTCTGAGTCTTTCTCTGGTCTGAGTCGTCCTCTGGTCTGAGTCTTCCTCTGGTCTGAGTCTTCCTCTGGTCTGAGTCTTCATCTGGTCTGAATCTTTCTTTGGTCTGAGTCTTCATCTGGTCTGAGTCTTTATCTGGTCTAAGTCTTTCTCTGGTCTGAGTCTTCATCTGGTCTGAGTCTTCCTCTGGTCTGAGTCTTCATCTGGTCTGAGTCTTCATCTGGTCTGAGTCTTTCTTTGGTCTGAGTCTTCATCTGGACTGAGTCTTCCTCTGGTTGAGTCTTTATCTGGTCTGAGTCTTCCTCTGGTCTGAGTCTTTATCTGGTCTGAGTCTTTCTTTGGTCTGAGTCTTTCTCTCGTCTGAGTCTTTCTCTGGTCTGAGTCTTCATCTGGTCTGAGTCTTCATCTGGTCTGAGTCTTCCTCTGGTCTGAGTCTTCATCTGGTCTGAATCTTTCTTTGGTCTGAGTCTTTATCTGGTCTAAGTCTTTCTCTGGTCTGAGTCTTCATCTGGTCTGAGTCTTCATCTGGTCTGAGTCTTCCTCTGGTCTGAGTCTTCCTCTGGTCTGAGTCTTCCTCTGGTCTGAGTCTTTATCTGGTCTAAGTCTTTCTCTGGTCTAAGTCTTCCTCTGGTCTGAGTCTTCATCTGGTCTGAGTCTTCCTCTGGTCTGAGTCTTCCTCTGGTCTGAGTCTTCCTCTGGTCTGAGTCTTCATCTGGTCTGAATCTTTCTTTGGTCTGAGTCTTTATCTGGTCTAAGTCTTTCTCTGGTCTGAGTCTTCATCTGGTCTGAGTCTTCCTCTGGTCTGAGTCTTCATCTGGTCTGAGTCTTCATCTGGTCTGAGTCTTTCTTTGGTCTGAGTCTTCATCTGGACTGAGTCTTCCTCTGGTTGAGTCTTTATCTGGTCTGAGTCTTTCTTTGGTCTGAGTCTTCATCTGGTCTGAGTCTTTATCTGGTCTGAGTCTTTAACTGGTCTGAGTCTTTCTTTGGTCTGAGTCTTCATCTGGTCTGAGTCTTTATCTGGTCTGAGTCTTCCTCTGGTCTGAGTCTTCATCTGGTCTGAGTCTTCATCTGGTCTGAGTCTTTCTTTGGTCTGAGTCTTCATCTGGTCTGAGTCTTCATCTGGTCTGAGTCTTTATCTGGTCTGAGTCTTCATCTGGTCTGAGTCTTCCTCTGGTCTGAGTCTTTCTTTGGTCTGAGTCTTCATCTGGACTGAGTCTTCCTCTGGTCTGAGTCTTTATCTGGTCTGAGTCTTTCTTTGGTCTGAGTCTTTCTCTGGTCTGAGTCTTTATCTGGTCTGAGTCTTTATCTGGTCTGAGTCTTTCTTTGGTCTGAGTCTTCATCTGGTCTGAGTCTTTATCTGGTCTGAGTCTTCATCTGGTCTGAGTCTTCATCTGGTCTGAGTCTTCATCTGGTCTGAGTCTTTATCTGGTCTGAGTCTTCATCTGGTCTGAGTTTTCCTCTGGTCTGAGTCTTCATCTGGTCTGAGTCTTTCTCTGGTCTGAGTCTTCATCTGGTCTGAGTCTATCTCTGGTCTGAGTCTTCATCTGGTCTGAGTCTTTATCTGGTCTGAGTCTTCCTCTGGTCTGAGTCTTTCTCTGGTCTGAGTCTTCATCTGGTCTGAGTCTTCATCTGGTCTGAGTCTTTTTCTGGTCTGAGTCTTCATCTGGTCTGAGTCTTTCTTTTGTCTGAGTCTTTATCTGGTCTGAGTCTTCATCTGGTCTGAGTCTTTCTTTTGTCTGAGTCTTTATCTGGTCTGAATCTTTCTTTGGTCTGAGTCTTTCTCTGGTCTGAGTCTTCCTCTGGTCTGAGTCTTTCTCTGGTCTGAGTCTTCATCTGGTCTGAGTCTTCATCTGGTCTGAGTCTTTTTCTGGTCTGAGTCTTCATCTGGTCTGAGTCTTTCTTTTGTCTGAGTCTTTATCTGGTCTGAGTCTTCATCTGGTCTGAGTCTTTCTTTTGTCTGAGTCTTTATCTGGTCTGAATCTTTCTTTGGTCTGAGTCTTTCTCTGGTCATAGTCTTCATCTGGTCTGAGTCTTCATCTGGTCTGAGTCTTTCTCTGGTCTGAGTCTTCATCTGGTCTGAGTCTTCATCTGGTCTGAGTCTTTCTTTTGTCTGAGTCTTTATCTGGTCTGAGTCTTCATCTGGTCTGAGTCTTTCTTTTGTCTGAGTCTTTATCTGGTCTGAATCTTTCTTTGGTCTGAGTCTTTCTCTGGTCTGAGTCTTCATCTGGTCTGAGTCTTCATCTGGTCTGAGTCTTTCTCTGGTCTGAGTCTTCATCTGGTCTGAGTCTTTATCTGGTCTAAGTCTTTCTCTGGTCTGAGTCTTCATCTGGTCTGAGTCTTCATCTGGTCTGAGTCTTTATCTGGTCTGAGTCTTCATCTGGTCTGAGTCTTCCTCTGGTCTGAGTCTTCATCTGGTCTGAGTCTTCATCTGGTCTGAGTCTTTCTTTGGTCTGAGTCTTCATCTGGACTGAGTCTTCCTCTGGTTGAGTCTTTATCTGGTCTGAGTCTTCCTCTGGTCTGAGTCTTCATCTGGTCTGAGTCTTCATCTGGTCTGAGTCTTTCTTTGGTCTGAGTCTTCATCTGGTCTGAGTCTTTATCTGGTCTGAGTCTTTCTCTGGTCTGAGTCTTCATCTGGTCTGAGTCTTTATCTGGTCTGAGTCTTTCTTTGGTCTGAGTCTTCATCTGGTCTGAGTCTTTATCTGGTCTGAGTCTTTCTTTGGTCTGAGTCTTTCTCTCGTCTGAGTCTTTCTCTGGTCTGAGTCTTCATCTGGTCTGAGTCTTTCTCTGGTCTGAGTCTTCATCTGGTCTGAGTCTTTCTCTGGTCTGAGTCTTCCTCTGGTCTGAGTCTTCCTCTGGTCTGAGTCTTCCTCTGGTCTGAGTCTTCATCTGGTCTGAATCTTTCTTTGGTCTGAGTCTTCATCTGGTCTGAGTCTTTATCTGGTCTAAGTCTTTCTCTGGTCTGAGTCTTCATCTGGTCTGAGTCTTCATCTGGTCTGAGTCTTTCTCTGGTCTGAGTCTTCATCTGGTCTGAGTCTTTCTTTGGTCTGAGTCTTCATCTGGTCTGAGTCTTCCTCTGGTCTGAGTCTTCATCTGGTCTGAGTCTTCATCTGGTCTGAGTCTTTCTTTGGTCTGAGTCTTCATCTGGACTGAGTCTTCCTCTGGTTGAGTCTTTATCTGGTCTGAGTCTTCCTCTGGTCTGAGTCTTTATCTGGTCTGAGTCTTTCTTTGGTCTGAGTCTTCATCTGGTCTGAGTCTTTATCTGGTCTGAGTCTTTAACTGGTCTGAGTCTTTCTTTGGTCTGAGTCTTTCTCTGGTCTGAGTCTTTATCTGGTCTGAGTCTTCCTCTGGTCTGAGTCTTTATCTGGTCTGAGTCTTTCTTTGGTCTGAGTCTTCATCTGGTCTGAGTCTTCATCTGGTCTGAGTCTTTATCTGGTCTGAGTCTTCATCTGGTCTGAGTCTTCATCTGGTCTGAGTCTTCATCTGGTCTGAGTCTTTATCTGGTCTGAGTCTTCCTCTGGTCTGAGTCTTTCTTTTGTCTGAGTCTTTATCTGGTCTGAGTCTTCATCTGGTCTGAGTCTTTCTTTTGTCTGAGTCTTTATCTGGTCTGAATCTTTCTTTGGTCTGAGTCTTTCTCTGGTCTGAGTCTTCATCTGGTCTGAGTCTTCATCTGGTCTGAGTCTTTCTCTGGTCTGAGTCTTCATCTGGTCTGAGTCTTCCTCTGGTCTGAGTCTTTATCTGGTCTGAGTCTTCATCTGGTCTGAGTCTTTCTCTGGTCTGAGTCTTCATCTGGTCTGAGTCTTTATCTGGTCTAAGTCTTTCTCTGGTCTGAGTCTTCATCTGGTCTGAGTCTTCATCTGGTCTGAGTCTTTATCTGGTCTGAGTCTTCATCTGGTCTGAGTCTTCCTCTGGTCTGAGTCTTCATCTGGTCTGAGTCTTCATCTGGTCTGAGTCTTTCTTTGGTCTGAGTCTTCATCTGGACTGAGTCTTCCTCTGGTTGAGTCTTTATCTGGTCTGAGTCTTCCTCTGGTCTGAGTCTTCATCTGGTCTGAGTCTTTCTTTGGTCTGAGTCTTCATCTGGTCTGAGTCTTTATCTGGTCTGAGTCTTTATCTGGTCTGAGTCTTCATCTGGTCTGAGTCTTTATCTGGTCTGAGTCTTTCTTTGGTCTGAGTCTTCATCTGGTCTGAGTCTTTCTCTGGTCTGAGTCTTTCTCTCGTCTGAGTCTTTCTCTCGTCTGAGTCTTCATCTGGTCTGAGTCTTTCTCTGGTCTGAGTCTTCATCTGGTCTGAGTCTTCCTCTGGTCTGAGTCTTCCTCTGGTCTGAGTCTTCCTCTGGTCAGAGTCTTCATCTGGTCTGAATCTTTCTTTGGTCTGAGTCTTCATCTGGTCTGAGTCTTTATCTGGTCTAAGTCTTTCTCTGGTCTGAGTCTTCATCTGGTCTGAGTCTTCCTCTGGTCTGAGTCTTCATCTGGTCTGAGTCTTCATCTGGTCTGAGTCTTTCTTTGGTCTGAGTCTTCATCTGGACTGAGTCTTCCTCTGGTTGAGTCTTTATCTGGTCTGAGTCTTCCTCTGGTCTGAGTCTTTATCTGGTCTGAGTCTTTCTTTGGTCTGAGTCTTCATCTGGTCTGAGTCTTTATCTGGTCTGAGTCTTTAACTGGTCTGAGTCTTTCTTTGGTCTGAGTCTTTCTCTGGTCTGAGTCTTTATCTGGTCTGAGTCTTCCTCTGGTCTGAGTCTTTCTTTGGTCTGAGTCTTCATCTGGTCTGAGTCTTCATCTGGTCTGAGTCTTTATCTGGTCTGAGTCTTCATCTGGTCTGAGTCTTCATCTGGTCTGAGTCTTTATCTGGTCTGAGTCTTCATCTGGTCTGAGTCTTCCTCTGGTCTGAGTCTTCATCTGGTCTGAGTCTTTCTCTGGTCTGAGTCTTCATCTGGTCTGAGTCTATCTCTGGTCTGAGTCTTCATCTGGTCTGAGTCTTTATCTGGTCTGAGTCTTCCTCTGGTCTGAGTCTTTATCTGGTCTGAGTCTTTCTCTGGTCTGAGTCTTTATCTGGTCTGAGTCTTCATCTGGTCTGAGTCTTTTTCTGGTCTGAGTCTTCATCTGGTCTGAGTCTTTCTTTTGTCTGAGTCTTTATCTGGTCTGAGTCTTCATCTGGTCTGAGTCTTTCTTTTGTCTGAGTCTTCATCTGGTCTGAATCTTTCTTTGGTCTGAGTCTTCATCTGGACTGAGTCTTCATCTGGTCTGAGTCTTCATCTGGTCTGAGTCTTCATCTGGTCTGAGTCTTTCTTTGGTCTGAGTCTTCATCTGGTCTGAGTCTTTATCTGGTCTGAGTCTTTCTCTGGTCTGAGTCTTCATCTGGTCTGAGTCTTTATCTGGTCTGAGTCTTTCTTTGGTCTGAGTCTTCATCTGGTCTGAGTCTTTATCTGGTCTGAGTCTTTCTTTGGTCTGAGTCTTCCTCTGGTCTGAGTCTTCATCTGGTCTGAGTCTTTCTCTGGTCTGAGTCTTCATCTGGTCTGAGTCTTCATCTGGTCTGAGTCTTCATCTGGTCTGAGTCTTCATCTGGTCTGAGTCTTTCTTTGGTCTGAGTCTTCATCTGGTCTGAGTCTTTCTCTGGTCTGAGTCTTTCTCTGGTCTGAGTCTTCATCTGGTCTGAGTCTTTCTCTGGTCTGAGTCTTCATCTGGTCTGAGTCTTCCTCTGGTCTGAGTCTTCCTCTGGTCTGAGTCTTCCTCTGGTCTGAGTCTTCATCTGGTCTGAATCTTTCTTTGGTCTGAGTCTTCATCTGGTCTGAGTCTTTATCTGGTCTAAGTCTTTCTCTGGTCTGAGTCTTCATCTGGTCTGAGTCTTCCTCTGGTCTGAGTCTTCATCTGGTCTGAGTCTTCATCTGGTCTGAGTCTTTCTTTGGTCTGAGTCTTCATCTGGACTGAGTCTTCCTCTGGTTGAGTCTTTATCTGGTCTGAGTCTTCCTCTGGTCTGAGTCTTTATCTGGTCTGAGTCTTTCTTTGGTCTGAGTCTTCATCTGGTCTGAGTCTTTATCTGGTCTGAGTCTTTATCTGGTCTGAGTCTTCATCTGGTCTGAGTCTTCATCTGGTCTGAGTCTTTCTTTTGTCTGAGTCTTTATCTGGTCTGAATCTTTCTTTGGTCTGAGTCTTTCTCTGGTCTGAGTCTTCATCTGGTCTGAGTCTTCATCTGGTCTGAGTCTTTCTCTGGTCTGAGTCTTCATCTGGTCTGAGTCTTCCTCTGGTCTGAGTCTTTATCTGGTCTGAGTCTTCATCTGGTCTGAGTCTTTCTCTGGTCTGAGTCTTCATCTGGTCTGAGTCTTTATCTGGTCTAAGTCTTTCTCTGGTCTGAGTCTTCATCTGGTCTGAGTCTTCATCTGGTCTGAGTCTTTATCTGGTCTGAGTCTTCATCTGGTCTGAGTCTTCCTCTGGTCTGAGTCTTCATCTGGTCTGAGTCTTCATCTGGTCTGAGTCTTTCTTTGGTCTGAGTCTTCATCTGGACTGAGTCTTCCTCTGGTTGAGTCTTTATCTGGTCTGAGTCTTCCTCTGGTCTGAGTCTTCATCTGGTCTGAGTCTTTCTTTGGTCTGAGTCTTCATCTGGTCTGAGTCTTTATCTGGTCTGAGTCTTTCTCTGGTCTGAGTCTTCATCTGGTCTGAGTCTTTATCTGGTCTGAGTCTTTCTTTGGTCTGAGTCTTCATCTGGTCTGAGTCTTTCTCTGGTCTGAGTCTTTCTCTCGTCTGAGTCTTTCTCTCGTCTGAGTCTTCATCTGGTCTGAGTCTTTCTCTGGTCTGAGTCTTCATCTGGTCTGAGTCTTCCTCTGGTCTGAGTCTTCCTCTGGTCTGAGTCTTCCTCTGGTCAGAGTCTTCATCTGGTCTGAATCTTTCTTTGGTCTGAGTCTTCATCTGGTCTGAGTCTTTATCTGGTCTAAGTCTTTCTCTGGTCTGAGTCTTCATCTGGTCTGAGTCTTCCTCTGGTCTGAGTCTTCATCTGGTCTGAGTCTTCATCTGGTCTGAGTCTTTCTTTGGTCTGAGTCTTCATCTGGACTGAGTCTTCCTCTGGTTGAGTCTTTATCTGGTCTGAGTCTTCCTCTGGTCTGAGTCTTTATCTGGTCTGAGTCTTTCTTTGGTCTGAGTCTTCATCTGGTCTGAGTCTTTATCTGGTCTGAGTCTTTAACTGGTCTGAGTCTTTCTTTGGTCTGAGTCTTTCTCTGGTCTGAGTCTTTATCTGGTCTGAGTCTTCCTCTGGTCTGAGTCTTTCTTTGGTCTGAGTCTTCATCTGGTCTGAGTCTTCATCTGGTCTGAGTCTTTATCTGGTCTGAGTCTTCATCTGGTCTGAGTCTTCATCTGGTCTGAGTCTTTATCTGGTCTGAGTCTTCATCTGGTCTGAGTCTTCCTCTGGTCTGAGTCTTCATCTGGTCTGAGTCTTTCTCTGGTCTGAGTCTTCATCTGGTCTGAGTCTATCTCTGGTCTGAGTCTTCATCTGGTCTGAGTCTTTATCTGGTCTGAGTCTTCCTCTGGTCTGAGTCTTTATCTGGTCTGAGTCTTTCTCTGGTCTGAGTCTTTATCTGGTCTGAGTCTTCATCTGGTCTGAGTCTTTTTCTGGTCTGAGTCTTCATCTGGTCTGAGTCTTTCTTTTGTCTGAGTCTTTATCTGGTCTGAGTCTTCATCTGGTCTGAGTCTTTCTTTTGTCTGAGTCTTCATCTGGTCTGAATCTTTCTTTGGTCTGAGTCTTCATCTGGACTGAGTCTTCATCTGGTCTGAGTCTTCATCTGGTCTGAGTCTTCATCTGGTCTGAGTCTTTCTTTGGTCTGAGTCTTCATCTGGTCTGAGTCTTTATCTGGTCTGAGTCTTTCTCTGGTCTGAGTCTTCATCTGGTCTGAGTCTTTATCTGGTCTGAGTCTTTCTTTGGTCTGAGTCTTCATCTGGTCTGAGTCTTTATCTGGTCTGAGTCTTTCTTTGGTCTGAGTCTTTCTCTGGTCTGAGTCTTTCTCTGGTCTGAGTCTTCATCTGGTCTGAGTCTTTCTCTGGTCTGAGTCTTCATCTGGTCTGAGTCTTCCTCTGGTCTGAGTCTTCCTCTGGTCTGAGTCTTCATCTGGTCTGAATCTTTCTTTGGTCTGAGTCTTCATCTGGTCTGAGTCTTTATCTGGTCTAAGTCTTTCTCTGGTCTGAGTCTTCATCTGGTCTGAGTCTTCCTCTGGTCTGAGTCTTCATCTGGTCTGAGTCTTCATCTGGTCTGAGTCTTTCTTTGGTCTGAGTCTTCATCTGGACTGAGTCTTCCTCTGGTTGAGTCTTTATCTGGTCTGAGTCTTCCTCTGGTCTGAGTCTTTATCTGGTCTGAGTCTTTCTTTGGTCTGAGTCTTCATCTGGTCTGAGTCTTTATCTGGTCTGAGTCTTTAACTGGTCTGAGTCTTTCTTTGGTCTGAGTCTTTCTCTGGTCTGAGTCTTTATCTGGTCTGAGTCTTTCTTTGGTCTGAGTCTTCATCTGCTCTGAGTCTTCATCTGGTCTGAGTCTTTATCTGGTCTGAGTCTTCATCTGGTCTGAGTCTTCATCTGGTCTGAGTCTTTATCTGGTCTGAGTCTTCATCTGGTCTGAGTCTTCATCTGGTCTGAGTCTTCATCTGGTCTGAGTCTTTATCTGGTCTGAGTCTTCATCTGGTCTGAGTCTTCCTCTGGTCTGAGTCTTCATCTGGTCTGAGTCTTTCTCTGGTCTGAGTCTTCATCTGGTCTGAGTCTATCTCTGGTCTGAGTCTTCATCTGGTCTGAGTCTTTATCTGGTCTGAGTCTTCCTCTGGTCTGAGTCTTTCTCTGGTCTGAGTCTTCATCTGGTCTGAGTCTTTCTTTTGTCTGAGTCTTTATCTGGTCTGAATCTTTCTTTGGTCTGAGTCTTTCTCTGGTCTGAGTCTTCATCTGGTCTGAGTCTTCATCTGGTCTGAGTCTTTCTCTGGTCTGAGTCTTCATCTGGTCTGAGTCTTCCTCTGGTCTGAGTCTTTATCTGGTCTGAGTCTTCATCTGGTCTGAGTCTTTCTCTGGTCTGAGTCTTCATCTGGTCTGAGTCTTTATCTGGTCTAAGTCTTTCTCTGGTCTGAGTCTTCATCTGGTCTGAGTCTTTATCTGGTCTGAGTCTTCATCTGGTCTGAGTCTTCCTCTGGTCTGAGTCTTCATCTGGTCTGAGTCTTCATCTGGTCTGAGTCTTTCTTTGGTCTGAGTCTTCATCTGGACTGAGTCTTCCTCTGGTTGAGTCTTTATCTGGTCTGAGTCTTCCTCTGGTCTGAGTCTTCATCTGGTCTGAGTCTTTCTTTGGTCTGAGTCTTCATCTGGTCTGAGTCTTTATCTGGTCTGAGTCTTTCTCTGGTCTGAGTCTTCATCTGGTCTGAGTCTTTATCTGGTCTGAGTCTTTATTTGGTCTGAGTCTTCATCTGGTCTGAGTCTTTATCTGGTCTGAGTCTTTCTTTGGTCTGAGTCTTTCTCTCGTCTGAGTCTTTCTCTGGTCTGAGTCTTCATCTGGTCTGAGTCTTTCTCTGGTCTGAGTCTTCATCTGGTCTGAGTCTTCCTCTGGTCTGAGTCTTCCTCTGGTCTGAGTCTTCCTCTGGTCTGAGTCTTCATCTGGTCTGAATCTTTCTTTGGTCTGAGTCTTCATCTGGTCTGAGTCTTTCTCTGGTCTGAGTCTTCATCTGGTCTGAGTCTTCCTCTGGTCTGAGTCTTCATCTGGTCTGAGTCTTCATCTGGTCTGAGTCTTTCTTTGGTCTGAGTCTTCATCTGGACTGAGTCTTCCTCTGGTTGAGTCTTTATCTGGTCTGAGTCTTCCTCTGGTCTGAGTCTTTATCTGGTCTGAGTCTTTCTTTGGTCTGAGTCTTCATCTGGTCTGAGTCTTTATCTGGTCTGAGTCTTTAACTGGTCTGAGTCTTTCTTTGGTCTGAGTCTTTCTCTGGTCTGAGTCTTTATCTGGTCTGAGTCTTCCTCTGGTCTGAGTCTTTCTTTGGTCTGAGTCTTCATCTGGTCTGAGTCTTCATCTGGTCTGAGTCTTTATCTGGTCTGAGTCTTCATCTGGTCTGAGTCTTCATCTGGTCTGAGTCTTTATCTGGTCTGAGTCTTCATCTGGTCTGAGTCTTCCTCTGGTCTGAGTCTTCATCTGGTCTGAGTCTTTCTCTGGTCTGAGTCTTCATCTGGTCTGAGTCTATCTCTGGTCTGAGTCTTCATCTGGTCTGAGTCTTTATCTGGTCTGAGTCTTCCTCTGGTCTGAGTCTTTCTCTGGTCTGAGTCTTTATCTGGTCTGAGTCTTCATCTGGTCTGAGTCTTTTTCTGGTCTGAGTCTTCATCTGGTCTGAGTCTTTCTTTTGTCTGAGTCTTTATCTGGTCTGAGTCTTTCTTTTGTCTGAGTCTTCATCTGGTCTGAATCTTTCTTTGGTCTGAGTCTTCATCTGGACTGAGTCTTCCTCTGGTTGAGTCTTTATCTGGTCTTAGTCTTCCTCTGGTCTGAGTCTTCATCTGGTCTGAGTCTTCATCTGGTCTGAGTCTTTCTTTGGTCTGAGTCTTCATCTGGTCTGAGTCTTCATCTGGTCTGAGTCTTTATCTGGTCTGAGTCTTTCTTTGGTCTGAGTCTTCATCTGGTCTGAGTCTTTATCTGGTCTGAGTCTTTCTTTGGTCTGAGTCTTTCTCTGGTCTGAGTCTTTCTCTGGTCTGAGTCTTCATCTGGTCTGAGTCTTTCTCTGGTCTGAGTCTTCATCTGGTCTGAGTCTTCCTCTGGTCTGAGTCTTCCTCTGGTCTGAGTCTTCCTCTGGTCTGAGTCTTCATCTGGTCTGAATCTTTCTTTGGTCTGAGTCTTCATCTGGTCTGAGTCTTTATCTGGTCTAAGTCTTTCTCTGGTCTGAGTCTTCATCTGGTCTGAGTCTTCCTCTGGTCTGAGTCTTCATCTGGTCTGAGTCTTCATCTGGTCTGAGTCTTTCTTTGGTCTGAGTCTTCATCTGGACTGAGTCTTCCTCTGGTTGAGTCTTTATCTGGTCTGAGTCTTCCTCTGGTCTGAGTCTTTATCTGGTCTGAGTCTTTCTTTGGTCTGAGTCTTCATCTGGTCTGAGTCTTTATCTGGTCTGAGTCTTTAACTGGTCTGAGTCTTTCTTTGGTCTGAGTCTTTCTCTGGTCTGAGTCTTTATCTGGTCTGAGTCTTCATCTGGTCTGAGTCTTCATCTGGTCTGAGTCTTTATCTGGTCTGAGTCTTCATCTGGTCTGAGTCTTCCTCTGGTCTGAGTCTTCATCTGGTCTGAGTCTTCATCTGGTCTGAGTCTTTATCTGGTCTGAGTCTTTCTCTGGTCTGAGTCTTCATCTGGTCTGAGTCTATCTCTGGTCTGAGTCTTCATCTGGTCTGAGTCTTTATCTGGTCTGAGTCTTCCTCTGGTCTGAGTCTTTCTCTGGTCTGAGTCTTCATCTGGTCTGAGTCTTCATCTGGTCTGAGTCTTTTTCTGGTCTGAGTCTTCATCTGGTCTGAGTCTTTCTTTTGTCTGAGTCTTTATCTGGTCTGAGTCTTCATCTGGTCTGAGTCTTTCTTTTGTCTGAGTCTTTATCTGGTCTGAATCTTTCTTTGGTCTGAGTCTTCATCTGGTCTTAGTCTTCATCTGGTCTGAGTCTTTCTCTGGTCTGAGTCTTCATCTGGTCTGAGTCTTCCTCTGGTCTGAGTCTTTATCTGGTCTGAGTCTTCATCTGGTCTGAGTCTTTATCTGGTCTGAGTCTTCATCTGGTCTGAGTCTTCATCTGGTCTGAGTCTTTCTCTGGTCTGAGTCTTCATCTGGTCTGAGTCTTCATCTGGTCTGAGTCTTTCTTTGGTCTGAGTCTTCATCTGGTCTGAGTCTTTATCTGGTCTGAGTCTTCATCTGGTCTGAGTCTTCATCTGGTCAGAGTCTTTATCTGGTCTGAGTCTTCCTCTGGTCTGAGTCTTTCTCTGGTCTGAGTCTTCATCTGGTCTGAGTCTTTCTTTGTTCTGAGTCTTTCTCTGGTCTGAGTCTTCCTCTGGTCTGAGTCTTTCTCTGGTCTGAGTCTTCATCTGGTCTGAGTCTTCATCTGGTCTGAGTCTTTCTCTGGTCTGAGTCTTCATCTGGTCTGAGTCTTCATCTGGTCTGAGTCTTTCTTTTGTCTGAGTCTTTATCTGGTCTGAGTCTTCATCTGGTCTGAGTCTTCATCTGGTCTGAGTCTTTCTCTGGTCTGAGTCTTCCTCTGGTCTGAGTCTTTCTCTGGTCTGAGTCTTCATCTGGTCTGAGTCTTTCTCTGGTCTGAGTCTTTCTCTGGTCTGAGTCTTCCTCTTCTCTGAGTCTTCATCTGGTCTGAGTCTTTATCTGGTCTGAGTCTTTGTTTGGTCTGAGTCTTTCTCTGGTCTGAGTCTTCATCTGGTCTGAGTCTTTCTTTGGTCTGAGTCTTTCTCTGGTCTAAGTCTTTCTATGGTCTGAGTCTTCATCTGGTCTGAGTCTTCATCTGGTCTGAGTCTTTCTTTGGTCTGAGTCTTCATCTGGACTGAGTCTTCCTCTGGTTGAGTCTTTATCTGGTCTGAGTCTTCCTCTGGTCTGAGTCTTCATCTGGTCTGAGTCTTTCTTTGGTCTGAGTCTTCATCTGGACTGAGTCTTCATCTGGTCTGAGTCTTTTTCTGGTCTGAGTCTTCATCTGGTCTGAGTCTTTCTTTTGTCTGAGTCTTTATCTGGTCTGAGTCTTCCTCTGGTCTGAGTCTTTCTTTTGTCTGAGTCTTTATCTGGTCTGAGTCTTCATCTGGTCTGAGTCTTTCTTTGGTCTGAGTCTTCATCTGGTCTGAGTCTTTATCTGGTCTGAGTCTTCATCTGGTCTGAGTCTTCATCTGGTCAGAGTCTTTATCTGGTCTGAGTCTTCCTCTGGTCTGAGTCTTTCTCTGGTCTGAGTCTTCATCTGGTCTGAGTCTTTCTTTGTTCTGAGTCTTTCTCTGGTCTGAGTCTTCCTCTGGTCTGAGTCTTTCTCTGGTCTGAGTCTTCATCTGGTCTGAGTCTTCATCTGGTCTGAGTCTTTCTCTGGTCTGAGTCTTCATCTGGTCTGAGTCTTCATCTGGTCTGAGTCTTTCTTTTGTCTGAGTCTTTATCTGGTCTGAGTCTTCATCTGGTCTGAGTCTTCATCTGGTCTGAGTCTTTCTCTGGTCTGAGTCTTCCTCTGGTCTGAGTCTTTCTCTGGTCTGAGTCTTCATCTGGTCTGAGTCTTTCTCTGGTCTGAGTCTTCATCTGGTCTGAGTCTTTCTCTGGTCTGAGTCTTTCTCTGGTCTGAGTCTTCCTCTTCTCTGAGTCTTCATCTGGTCTGAGTCTTTATCTGGTCTGAGTCTTTGTTTGGTCTGAGTCTTTCTCTGGTCTGAGTCTTCATCTGGTCTGAGTCTTTCTTTGGTCTGAGTCTTTCTCTGGTCTAAGTCTTTCTATGGTCTGAGTCTTCATCTGGTCTGAGTCTTTCTTTGGTCTGAGTCTTCATCTGGACTGAGTCTTCCTCTGGTTGAGTCTTTATCTGGTCTGAGTCTTCCTCTGGTCTGAGTCTTCATCTGGTCTGAGTCTTTCTTTGGTCTGAGTCTTCATCTGGACTGAGTCTTCATCTGGTCTGAGTCTTTTTCTGGTCTGAGTCTTCATCTGGTCTGAGTCTTTCTTTTGTCTGAGTCTTTATCTGGTCTGAGTCTTCCTCTGGTCTGAGTCTTTCTTTTGTCTGAGTCTTTATCTGGTCTGAGTCTTCATCTGGTCTGAGTCTTTCTTTGGTCTGAGTCTTCATCTGGTCTGAGTCTTCCTCTGGTCTGAGTCTTTATCTGGTCTGAGTCTTCATCTGGTCTGAGTCTTCATCTGGTCTGAGTCTTTCTCTGGTCTGAGTCTTCATCTGGTCTGAGTCTTCATCTGGTCTGAGTCTTTCTTTGGTCTGAGTCTTCATCTGGTCTGAGTCTTTATCTGGTCTGAGTCTTCATCTGGTCTGAGTCTTCATCTGGTCTGAGTCTTTATCTGGTCTGAGTCTTCCTCTGGTCTGAGTCTTTCTCTGGTCTGAGTCTTCATCTGGTCTGAGTCTTTCTTTGTTCTGAGTCTTTCTCTGGTCTGAGTCTTCCTCTGGTCTGAGTCTTTCTCTGGTCTGAGTCTTCATCTGGTCTGAGTCTTCATCTGGTCTGAGTCTTTCTCTGGTCTGAGTCTTCATCTGGTCTGAGTCTTCATCTGGTCTGAGTCTTTCTTTTGTCTGAGTCTTTATCTGGTCTGAGTCTTCATCTGGTCTGAGTCTTCATCTGGTCTGAGTCTTTCTCTGGTCTGAGTCTTCCTCTGGTCTGAGTCTTTCTCTGGTCTGAGTCTTCATCTGGTCTGAGTCTTTCTCTGGTCTGAGTCTTTCTCTGGTCTGAGTCTTCCTCTTCTCTGAGTCTTCATCTGGTCTGAGTCTTTATCTGGTCTGAGTCTTTCTTTGGTCTGAGTCTTTCTCTGGTCTGAGTCTTCATCTGGTCTGAGTCTTTCTTTGGTCTGAGTCTTTCTCTGGTCTAAGTCTTTCTATGGTCTGAGTCTTCATCTGGTCTGAGTCTTCATCTGGTCTGAGTCTTTCTTTGGTCTGAGTCTTCATCTGGACTGAGTCTTCCTCTGGTTGAGTCTTTATCTGGTCTGAGTCTTCCTCTGGTCTGAGTCTTCATCTGGTCTGAGTCTTTCTTTGGTCTGAGTCTTCATCTGGACTGAGTCTTCCTCTGGTTGAGTCTTTATCTGGTCTGAGTCTTCATCTGGTCTGAGTCTTCCTTTGGTCTGAGTCTTTATCTGGTCTGAGTCTTTCTTTGGTCTGAGTCTTCATCTGGTCTGAGTCTTCATCTGGTCTGAGTCTTTATCTGGTCTGAGTCTTTCTTTGGTCTGAGTCTTTCTCTGGTCTGAGTCTTCATCTGGTCTGAGTCTTCCTCTGGTCTGAGTCTTCATCTGGTCTGAGTCTTCATCTGGTCTGAGTCTTTCTTTGGTCTGAGTCTTCATCTGGTCTGAGTCTTTATCTGGTCTGAGTCTTTCTCTGGTCTGAGTCTTCATCTGGTCTGAGTCTTCCTCTGGTCTGAGTCTTCATCTGGTCTGAGTCTTCCTCTGGTCTGAGTCTTCCTCTGGTCTGAGTCTTCATCTGGTCTGAATCTTTCTTTGGTCTGAGTCTTCATCTGGTCTGAGTCTTTATCTGGTCTAAGTCTTTCTCTGGTCTGAGTCTTCATCTGGTCTGAGTCTTCCTCTGGTCTGAGTCTTCATCTGGTCTGAGTCTTCATCTGGTCTGAGTCTTTCTTTGGTCTGAGTCTTCATCTGGACTGAGTCTTCCTCTGGTTGAGTCTTTATCTGGTCTGAGTCTTCCTCTGGTCTGAGTCTTCATCTGGTCTGAGTCTTTCTTTGGTCTGAGTCTTCATCTGGACTGAGTCTTCCTCTGGTTGAGTCTTTATCTGGTCTGAGTCTTCCTCTGGTCTGAGTCTTTATCTGGTCTGAGTCTTTCTTTGGTCTGAGTCTTCATCTGGTCTGAGTCTTCATCTGGTCTGAGTCTTTATCTGGTCTGAGTCTTTCTTTGGTCTGAGTCTTTCTCTGGTCTGAGTCTTCATCTGGTCTGAGTCTTCCTCTGGTCTGAGTCTTCATCTGGTCTGAGTCTTCCTCTGGCCTGAGTCTTCATCTGGTCTGAATCTTTCTTTGGTCTGAGTCTTCATCTGGTCTGAGTCTTCATCTGGTCTGAGTCTTTCTTTGGTCTGAGTCTTCATCTGGACTGAGTCTTCCTCTGGTTGAGTCTTTATCTGGTCTGAGTCTTCATCTGGTCTGAGTCTTTCTTTGGTCTGAGTCTTCATCTGGACTGAGTCTTCCTCTGGTTGAGTCTTTATCTGGTCTGAGTCTTCCTCTGGTCTGAGTCTTTATCTGGCCTGAGTCTTTCTTTGGTCTGAGTCTTCATCTGGTCTGAGTCTTCATCTGGTCTGAGTCTTTCTTTGGTCTGAGTCTTTCTCTGGTCTGAGTCTTCATCTGGTCTGAGTCTTCCTCTGGTCTGAGTCTTCATCTGGTCTGAGTCTTCATCTGGTCTGAGTCTTTCTTTGGTCTGAGTCTTCATCTGGTCTGAGTCTTTCTCTGGTCTGAGTCTTTATCTGGTCTGAGTCTTTCTTTGGTCTGAGTCTTCATCTGGTCTGAGTCTTCATCTGGTCTGAGTCTTTATCTGGTCTGAGTCTTTCTCTGGTCTGAGTCTTCATCTGGTCTGAGTCTTCATCTGGTCTGAGTCTTTCTTTGGTCTGAGTCTTCATCTGGTCTGAGTCTTCATCTGGTCTGAGTCTTTATCTGGTCTGAGTCTTTCTCTGGTCTGAGTCTTTATCTGGTCTGAGTCTTTCTTTGGTCTGAGTCTTTCTCTGGTCTGAGTCTTTTTCTGGTCTGAGTCTTCATCTGGTCTGAGTCTTTATCTGGTCTGAGTCTTTCTTCGGTCTGAGTCTTTATCTGGTCTGAGTCTTTATCTGGTCTGAGTCTTTCTTTGGTCTGAGTCTTTCTCTGGTCTGAGTCTTTCTCTGGTCTGAGTCTTCATCTGGTCTGAGTCTTCCTCTGGTCTGAGTCTTCATCTGGTCTGAGTCTTTCTCTGGTCTGAGTCTTTCTCTGGTCTGAGTCTTCATCTGGTCTGAGTCTTCCTCTGGTCTGAGTCTTCCTCTGGTCTGAGTCTTTATCTGGTCTGAGTCTTTCTTTGGTCTGAGTCTTCATCTGGTCTGAGTCTTCATCTGGTCTGAGTCTTCCTCTGGTCTGAGTCTTCCTCTGGTCTGAGTCTTTATCTGGTCTGAGTCTTTCTTTGGTCTGAGTCTTCATCTGGTCTGAGTCTTCATCTGGTCTGAGTCTTTATCTGGTCTGAGTCTTTCTCTGGTCTGAGTCTTTCTCTGGTCTGAGTCTTTCTCTGGTCTGAGTCTTCCTCTGGTCTGAGTCTTTATCCGGTCTGAGTCTTTCTCTGGTCTGAGTCTTCCTCTGGTCTGAGTCTTCATCTGGTCTGAGTCTTTATCTGGTCTAAGTCTTTCTCTGGTCTGAGTCTTCATCTGGTCTGAGTCTTCCTCTGGTCTGAGTCTTCATCTGGTCTGAGTCTTCATCTGGTCTGAGTCTTTCTTTGGTCTGAGTCTACATCTGGACTGAGTCTTCCTCTGGTTGAGTCTTTATCTGGTCTGAGTCTTCATCTGGTCTGAGTCTTTCTTTGGTCTGAGTCTTCATCTGGTCTGAGTCTTTCTCTGGTCTGAGTCTTTATCTGGTCTGAGTCTTCCTCTGGTCTGAGTCTTTATCTGGTCTGAGTCTTTCTTTGGTCTGAGTCTTCATCTGGTCTGAGTCTTCATCTGGTCTGAGTCTTTATCTGGTCTGAGTCTTTCTTTGGTCTGAGTCTTTATCTGGTCTGAGTCTTTATCTGGTCTGAGTCTTTCTTTGGTCTGAGTCTTTCTCTGGTCTGAGTCTTTTTCTGGTCTGAGTCTTCATCTGGTCTGAGTCTTTATCTGGTCTGAGTCTTTCTTTGGTCTGAGTCTTTATCTGGTCTGAGTCTTCATCTGGTCTGAGTCTTCATCTGGTCTGAGTCTTTCTTTGGTCTGAGTCTTTATATGGTCTGAGTCTTCATCTGGTCTGAGTCTTCATCTGGTCTGAGTCTTTATCTGGTCTGAGTCTTTCTTTGGTCTGAGTCTTTCTCTGGTCTGAGTCTTTCTCTGGTCTGAGTCTTCATCTGGTCTGAGTCTTCCTCTGGTCTGAGTCTTCATCTGGTCTGAGTCTTTCTCTGGTCTGAGTCTTCCTCTGGTCTGAGTCTTCCTCTGGTCTGATTCTTTATCTGGTCTGAGTCTTTCTTTGGTCTGAGTCTTCATCTGGTCTGAGTCTTTATCTGGTCTGAGTCTTTCTCTGGTCTGAGTCTTTCTCTGGTCTGAGTCTTCCTCTGGTCTGAGTCTTTATCTGGTCTGAGTCTTTCTCTGGTCTGAGTCTTCATCTGGTCTGAGTCTTCATGTGGTCTGAGTCTTTATCTGGTCTGAGTCTTTCTTTGGTCTGAGTCTTTATCTGGTCTGAGTCTTCATCTGGTCTGAGTCTTTATCTGGTCTGAGTCTTTCTTTGGTCTGAGTCTTCATCTGGTCTGAGTCTTCATCTGGTCTGAGTCTTCATCTGGTCTGAGTCTTTATCTGGTCTGAGTCTTTCTTTGGTCTGAGTCTTTCTCTGGTCTGAATCTTCCTCTGGTCTGAGTCTTCATCTGGTCTGAGTCTTCCTCTGGTCTGAGTCTTCATCTGGTCTGAGTCTTCATCTGGTCTGAGTCTTTCTTTGGTCTGAGTCTTTATCTGGTCTGAGTCTTCATCTGGTCTGAGTCTTCATCTGGTCTGAGTCTTTATCTGGTCTGAGTCTTTCTTTGGTCTGAGTCTTTCTCTGGTCTGAGTCTTTCTCTGGTCTGAGTCTTCATCTGGTCTGAGTCTTCCTCTGGTCTGAGTCTTCCTCTGGTCTGAGTCTTTCTCTGGTCTGAGTCTTTCTCTGGTCTGAGTCTTTCTTTGGTCTGAGTCTTCATCTGGTCTGAGTCTTCATCTGGTCTGAGTCTTTATCTGGTCTGAGTCTTTCTTTGGTCTGAGTCTTTCTCTGGTCTGAGTCTTTATCTGGTCTGAGTCTTTCTTTGGTCTGAGTCTTTCTCTGGTCTGAGTCTTTTTCTGGTCTGAGTCTTCATCTGGTCTGAGTCTTTATCTGGTCTGAGTCTTTCTTTGGTCTGAGTCTTTATCTGGTCTGAGTCTTCATCTGGTCTGAGTCTTCATCTGGTCTGAGTCTTTCTTTGGTCTGAGTCTTTATATGGTCTGAGTCTTCATCTGGTCTGAGTCTTCATCTGGTCTGAGTCTTTCTTTGGTCTGAGTCTTTCTCTGGTCTGAGTCTTTCTCTGGTCTGAGTCTTCATCTGGTCTGAGTCTTCCTCTGGTCTGAGTCTTCATCTGGTCTGAGTCTTTCTCTGGTCTGAGTCTTTCTCTGGTCTGAGTCTTCATCTGGTCTGAGTCTTCATCTGGTCTGAGTCTTCATCTGGTCTGAGTCTTCCTCTGGTCTGAGTCTTCCTCTGGTGTGAGTCTTTATCTGGTCTGAGTCTATCTCTGGTCTGAGTCTTCATCTGGTCTGAGTCTTCATCTGGTCTGAGTCTTTATCTGGTCTGAGTCTTTCTTTGGTCTGAGTCTTCATCTGGTCTGAGTCTTCATCTGGTCTGAGTCTTTATCTGGTCTGAGTCTTTCTTTGGTATGAGTCTTTCTCTGGTCTGAGTCTTTCTCTGGTCTGAGTCTTCCTCTGGTCTGAGTCTTTATCTGGTCTGAGTCTTTCTCTGGTCTGAGTCTTCATCTGGTCTGAGTCTTCATCTGGTCTGAGTCTTTATCTGGTCTGAGTCTTTCTTTGGTCTGAGTATTTATCTGGTCTGAGTCTTCATCTGGTCTGAGTCTTTATCTGGTCTGAGTCTTTCTTTGGTCTGAGTCTTTCTCTGGTCTGAGTCTTTCTCTGGTCTGAGTCTTTCTTTGGTCTGAGTCTTTCTCTGGTCTGAATCTTCCTCTGGTCTGAGTCTTCATCTGGTCTGAGTCTTCCTCTGGTCTGAGTCTTCATCTGGTCTGAGTCTTCATCTGGTCTGAGTCTTTATCTGGTCTGAGTCTTTCTCTGGTCTGAGTCTTCATCTGGTCTGAGTCTTCCTCTGGTCTGAGTCTTCCTCTGGTCTGAGTCTTTCTCTGGTCTGAGTCTTTCTCTGGTCTGAGTCTTCATCTGGTCTGAGTCTTTATCTGGTCTGAGTCTTTATCTGGTCTGAGTCTTTCTTTGGTCTGAGTCTTTATCTGGTCTGAGTCTTCATCTGGTCTGAGTCTTTATCTGGTCTGAGTCTTTCTCTGGTCTGAGTCTTCATCTGGTCTGAGTCTTCATCTGGTCTGAGTCTTTATCTGGTCTGAGTCTTTCTCTGGTCTGAGTCTTCATCTGGTCTGAGTCTTCATCTGGTCTGAGTCTTTATCTGGTCTGAGTCTTTCTCTGGTCTGAGTCTTCATCTGGTCTGAGTCTTCATCTGGTCTGAGTCTTTCTTTGGTCTGAGTCTTCATCTGGTCTGAGTCTTTCTCTGGTCTGAGTCTTTCTTTGGTCTGAGTCTTCATCTGGTCTGAGTCTTCATCTGGTCTGAGTCTTTATCTGGTCTGAGTCTTTCTTTGGTCTGAGTCTTCATCTGGTCTGAGTCTTCCTCTGGTCTGAGTCTTCCTCTGGTCTGAGTCTTCCTCTGGTCTGAGTCTTCATCTGGTCTGAATCTTTCTTTGGTCTGAGTCTTCATCTGGTCTGAGTCTTTATCTGGTCTAAGTCTTTCTCTGGTCTGAGTCTTCATCTGGTCTGAGTCTTCCTCTGGTCTGAGTCTTCATCTGGTCTGAGTCTTCATCTGGTCTGAGTCTTTCTTTGGTCTGAGTCTTCATCTGGACTGAGTCTTCCTCTGGTTGAGTCTTTATCTGGTCTGAGTCTTCATCTGGTCAGAGTCTTTCTTTGGTCTGAGTCTTCATCTGGTCTGAGTCTTTATCTGGTCTGAGTCTTTATCTGGTCTGAGTCTTTCTTTGGTCTGAGTCTTTCTCTGGTCTGAGTCTTTATCTGGTCTGAGTCTTCCTCTGGTCTGAGTCTTTATCTGGTCTGAGTCTTTCTTTGGTCTGAGTCTTCATCTGGTCTGAGTCTTTCTCTGGTCTGAGTCTTTATCTGGTCTGAGTCTTTCTTTGGTCTGAGTCTTTCTTTGGTCTGAGTCTTTCTCTGGTCTGAGTCTTCACCTGGTCTGAGTCTTTATCTGGTCTGAGTCTTTCTTTGGTCTGAGTCTTTATCTGGTCTGAGTCTTCATCTGGTCTGAGTCTTCATCTGGTCTGAGTCTTTCTTTGGTCTGAGTCTTTATCTGGTCTGAGTCTTCATCTGGTCTGAGTCTTCATCTGGTCTGAGTCTTTATCTGGTCTGAGTCTTTCTTTGGTCTGAGTCTTTCTCTGGTCTGAGTCTTTCTCTGGTCTGAGTCTTCCTCTGGTCTGAGTCTTCATCTGGTCTGAGTCTTTCTCTGGTCTGAGTCTTTCTCTGGTCTGAGTCTTCATCTGGTCTGAGTCTTTATCTGGTCTGAGTCTTTATCTGGTCTGAGTCTTCCTCTGGTCTGAGTCTTTATCTGGTCTGAGTCTTTCTTTGGTCTGAGTCTTCATCTGGTCTGAGTCTTCATCTGGTCTGAGTCTTTATCTGGTCTGAGTCTTTCTTTGGTATGAGTCTTTCTCTGGTCTGAGTCTTTCTCTGGTCTGAGTCTTCCTCTGGTCTGAGTCTTTATCTGGTCTGAGTCTTTCTCTGGTCTGAGTCTTTCTTTGGTCTGAGTCTTTATCTGGTCTGAGTCTTCATCTGGTCTGAGTCTTCATCTGGTCTGAGTCTTTATCTGGTCTGAGTCTTTCTTTGGTCTGAGTCTTTCTCTGGTCTGAATCTTCCTCTGGTCTGAGTCTTCATCTGGTCTGAGTCTTCCTCTGGTCTGAGTCTTCATCTGGTCTGAGTCTTCATCTGGTCTGAGTCTTTCTTTGGTCTGAGTCTTTATCTGGTCTGAGTCTTCATCTGGTCTGAGTCTTCATCTGGTCTGAGTTTTTATCTGGTCTGAGTCTTTCTTTGGTCTGAGTCTTTCTCTGGTCTGAGTCTTTCTCTGGTCTGAATCTTCATCTGGTCTGAGTCTTTCTCTGGTCTGAGTCTTCATCTGGTCTGAGTCTTCCTCTGGTCTGAGTCTTTCTCTGGTCTGAGTCTTTCTCTGGTCTGAGTCTTCATCTGGTCTGAGTCTTCCTCTGGTCTGAGTCTTCCTCTGGTCTGAGTCTTTATCTGGTCTGAGTCTTTATCTGGTCTGAGTCTTTCTTTGGTCTGAGTCTTTCTCTGGTCTGAGTCTTTCTCTGGTCTGAGTCTTCCTCTGGTCTGAGTCTTTATCTGGTCTGAGTCTTTCTCTGGTCTGAGTCTTCATCTGGTCTGAGTCTTTCTTTGGTCTGAGTCTTCATCTGGTCTGAGTCTTTATCTGGTCTGAGTCTTTCTTTGGTCTGAGTCTTTCTCTGGTCTGAGTCTTTCTCTGGTCTGAGTCTTCCTCTGGTCTGAGTCTTTATCTGGTCTGAGTCTTTCTCTGGTCTGAGTTTTCATCTGGTCTGAGTCTTCATCTGGTCTGAGTCTTCCTCTGGTCTGAGTCTTCATCTGGTCTGAGTCGTTATCTGGTCTAAGTCTTTCTCTGGTCTGAGTCTTCATCTGGTCTGAGTCTTCATCTGGTCTGAGTCTTTATCTGGTCTGAGTCTTCATCTGGTCTGAGTCTTCCTCTGGTCTGAGTCTTCATCTGGTCTGAGTCTTCCTCTGGTCTGAGTCTTTTTCTGGTCTGAGTCTTTTTCTGGTCTGAGTCTTTCTCTGGTCTGAGTCTTTCTTTGGTCTGAGTCTTCCTCTGGTCTGAGTCTTTCTTTGGTCTGAATCTTCATCTGGTCTGAATCTTCCTCTGGTCTGAGTCTTCATCTGGTCTGAGTCTTTCTTTGGTCTGAGTCTTCATCTGGTCTGAGACTTCCTCTGGTCTGAGTCTTCATCTGGTCTGAATCTTCCTCTGGTCTGAGTCTTCATCTGGTCTGAGTCTTTCTTTGGTCTGAGTCTTCATCTGGTCTGAGTCTTCATCTGGTCTGAGTCTTCATCTGGTCTGAGTCTTTATCTGGTCTGAGTCTATCTCTGGTCTGAGTCTTCATCTGGTCTGAGTCTTCATCTGGTCTGAGTCTTCATCTGGTCTGAGTCTTTCTCTGGTCTGAGTCGTTATCTGGTCTGAGTCTTTCTTTGGTCTGAGTCTTTCTCTGGTCTGAGTCTTTCTCTGGTCTGAGTCTTCATCTGGTCTGAGTCTTTCTTTGGTCTGAGTCTTTCTCTGGTCTGAGTCTTTCTCTGGTCTGAGTCTTCATCTGGTCTGAATCTTCCTCTGGTCTGAGTCTTCATCTGGTCTGAATCTTCCTCTGGTCTGAGTCTTTCTTTGGTCTGAGTCTTCATCTGGTCTGAGACTTCCTCTGGTCTGAGTCTTCATCTGGTCTGAGTCTTCATCTGGTCTGAGTCTTCATCTGGTCTGAGTCTTCCTCTGGTCTGAGTCTTCATCTGGTCTGAGTCTTTCTCTGGTCTGAGTCTTCATCTGGTCTGAGTCTTCATCTGGTCTGAGTCTTTCTCTGGTCTGAGTCTTTATCTGGTCTGAGTCTTTCTTTGGTCTGAGTCTTTCTCTGGTCTGAGTCTTTCTCTGGTCTGAGTCTTCATCTGGTCTGAGTCTTCATCTGGTCTGAGTCTTCATCTGGTCTGAGTCTTTCTTTGGTCTGAGTCTTCATCTGGTCTGAGTCTTTATCTGGTCTGAGTCTTTCTCTGGTCTGAGTCTTCATCTGGTCTGAGTCTTCCTCTGGTCTGAGTCTTCATCTGGTCTGAGTCTTCCTCTGGTCTGAGTCTTCCTCTGGTCTGAGTCTTCATCTGGTCTGAGTCTTCCTCTGGTCTGAGTCTTCATCTGGTCTGAGTCTTTCTTTGGTCTGAGTCTTCATCTGGTCTGAGTCGTTATCTGGTCTAAGTCTTTCTCTGGTCTGAGTCTTCATCTGGTCTGAGTCTTCATCTGGTCTGAGTCTTCATCTGGTCTGAGTCTTTATCTGGTCTGAGTCTTTATCTGGTCTGAGTCTTCCTCTGGTCTGAGTCGTTATCTGGTCTGAGTCTTCATCTGGTCTGAGTCTTTATCTGGTCTGAGTCTTTCTTTGGTCTGAGTCTTTCTCTGGTCTGAATCTTCCTCTGGTCTGAGTCTTCATCTGGTCTGAGTCTTCCTCTGGTCTGAGTCTTCATCTGGTCTGAGTCTTCATCTGGTCTGAGTCTTTCTTTGGTCTGAGTCTTTATCTGGTCTGAGTCTTCATCTGGTCTGAGTCTTCATCTGGTCTGAGTTTTTATCTGGTCTGAGTCTTTCTTTGGTCTGAGTCTTTCTCTGGTCTGAGTCTTTCTCTGGTCTGAATCTTCATCTGGTCTGAGTCTTCCTCTGGTCTGAGTCTTCATCTGGTCTGAGTCTTCCTCTGGTCTGAGTCTTTCTCTGGTCTGAGTCTTTCTCTGGTCTGAGTCTTTCTCTGGTCTGAGTCTTCATCTGGTCTGAGTCTTCCTCTGGTCTGAGTCTTCCTCTGGTCTGAGTCTTTATCTGGTCTGAGTCTTTATCTGGTCTGAGTCTTTCTTTGGTCTGAGTCTTTCTCTGGTCTGAGTCTTTCTCTGGTCTGAGTCTTCCTCTGGTCTGAGTCTTTATCTGGTCTGAGTCTTTCTCTGGTCTGAGTCTTCATCTGGTCTGAGTCTTTCTTTGGTCTGAGTCTTCATCTGGTCTGAGTCTTTATCTGGTCTGAGTCTTTCTTTGGTCTGAGTCTTTCTCTGGTCTGAGTCTTTCTCTGGTCTGAGTCTTCCTCTGGTCTGAGTCTTTATCTGGTCTGAGTCTTTCTCTGGTCTGAGTTTTCATCTGGTCTGAGTCTTCATCTGGTCTGAGTCTTCCTCTGGTCTGAGTCTTCATCTGGTCTGAGTCTTTCTTTGGTCTGAGTCTTCATCTGGTCTGAGTCGTTATCTGGTCTAAGTCTTTCTCTGGTCTGAGTCTTCATCTGGTCTGAGTCTTCATCTGGTCTGAGTCTTTATCTGGTCTGAGTCTTCATCTGGTCTGAGTCTTCCTCTGGTCTGAGTCTTCATCTGGTCTGAGTCTTCCTCTGGTCTGAGTCTTTTTCTGGTCTGAGTCTTTTTCTGGTCTGAGTCTTTCTCTGGTCTGAGTCTTCCTCTGGTCTGAGTCTTTCTTTGGTCTGAATCTTCATCTGGTCTGAATCTTCCTCTGGTCTGAGTCTTCATCTGGTCTGAGTCTTTCTTTGGTCTGAGTCTTCATCTGGTCTGAGACTTCCTCTGGTCTGAGTCTTCATCTGGTCTGAATCTTCCTCTGGTCTGAGTCTTCATCTGGTCTGAGTCTTTCTTTGGTCTGAGTCTTCATCTGGTCTGAGTCTTCATCTGGTCTGAGTCTTCATCTGGTCTGAGTCTTTATCTGGTCTGAGTCTATCTCTGGTCTGAGTCTTCATCTGGTCTGAGTCTTCATCTGGTCTGAGTCTTCATCTGGTCTGAGTCTTTCTCTGGTCTGAGTCGTTATCTGGTCTGAGTCTTTCTTTGGTCTGAGTCTTTCTCTGGTCTGAGTCTTCATCTGGTCTGAATCTTCCTCTGGTCTGAGTCTTCATCTGGTCTGAATCTTCCTCTGGTCTGAGTCTTTCTTTGGTCTGAGTCTTCATCTGGTCTGAGACTTCCTCTGGTCTGAGTCTTCATCTGGTCTGAGTCTTCCTCTGGTCTGAGTCTTCATCTGGTCTGAGTCTTCATCTGGTCTGAGTCTTTCTCTGGTCTGAGTCTTCATCTGGTCTGAGTCTTCATCTGGTCTGAGTCTTTCTCTGGTCTGAGTCTTTATCTGGTCTGAGTCTTTCTTTGGTCTGAGTCTTCATCTGGTCTGAGTCTTCATCTGGTCTGAGTCTTCATCTGGTCTGAGTCTTTCTTTCGTCTGAGTCTTCATCTGGTCTGAGTCTTCATCTGGTCTGAGTCTTTCTCTGGTCTGAGTCGTTATCTGGTCTGAGTCTTTCTTTGGTCTGAGTCTTTCTTTGGTCTGAGTCTTCATCTGGTCTGAGACTTCCTCTGGTCTGAGTCTTCATCTGGTCTGAGTCTTCCTCTGGTCTGAGTCTTCATCTGGTCTGAGTCTTCATCTGGTCTGAGTCTTTCTCTGGTCTGAGTCTTCATCTGGTCTGAGTCTTCATCTGGTCTGAGTCTTTCTCTGGTCTGAGTCTTTATCTGGTCTGAGTCTTTCTTTGGTCTGAGTCTTCATCTGGTCTGAGTCTTCATCTGGTCTGAGTCTTTATCTGGTCTGAGTCTTTCTCTGGTCTGAGTCTTCATCTGGTCTGAGTCTTCCTCTGGTCTGAGTCTTCATCTGGTCTGAGTCTTCCTCTGGTCTGAGTCTTCCTCTGGTCTGAGTCTTCATCTGGTCTGAGTCTTCCTCTGGTCTGAGTCTTCATCTGGTCTGAGTCTTCCTCTGGTCTGAGTCTTTTTCTGGTCTGAGTCTTTTTCTGGTCTGAGTCTTTCTCTGGTCTGAGTCTTTCTTTGGTCTGAGTCTTCCTCTGGTCTGAGTGTTTCTTTGGTCTGAATCTTCATCTGGTGTGAATCTTCCTCTGGTCTGAGTCTTCATCTGGTCTGAGTCTTTCTTTGGTCTGAGTCTTCATCTGGTCTGAGACTTCCTCTGGTCTGAGTCTTCATCTGGTCTGAATCTTCCTCTGGTCTGAGTCTTCATCTGGTCTGAGTCTTTCTTTGGTCTGAGTCTTCATCTGGTCTGAGACTTCCTCTGGTCTGAGTCTTCATCTGGTCTGAGTCTTCCTCTGGTCTGAGTCTTCATCTGGTCTGAGTCTTTATCTGGTCTGAGTCTATCTCTGGTCTGAGTCTTCATCTGGTCTGAGTCTTCATCTGGTCTGAGTCTTTCTCTGGTCTGAGTCTTCATCTGGTCTGAGTCTTCCTCTTGTCTGAGTCTTCATCTGGTCTGAGTCTTTCTTTGGTCTGAGTCTTCATCTGGTCTGAGACTTCCTCTGGTCTGAGTCTTCATCTGGTCTGAGTCTTCCTCTGGTCTGAGTCTTCATCTGGTCTGAGTCTTTATCTGGTCTGAGTCTATCTCTGGTCTGAGTCTTCATCTGGTCTGAGTCTTCATCTGGTCTGAGTCTTCCTCTGGTCTGAGTCTTCATCTGGTCTGAGTCTTCCTCTGGTCTGAGTCTTTTTCTGGTCTGAGTCTTTTTCTGGTCTGAGTCTTTCTCTGGTCTGAGTCTATCTCTGGTCTGAGTCTTCATCTGGTCTGAGTCTTCATCTGGTCTGAGTCTTTCTTTGGTCTGAATCTTCATCTGGTCTGAATCTTCCTCTGGTCTGAGTCTTTCTTTGGTCTGAATCTTCATCTGGTCTGAATCTTCCTCTGGTCTGAGTCTTTCTTTGGTCTGAGTCTTCATCTGGTCTGAGACTTCCTCTGGTCTGAGTCTTCATCTGGTCTGAATCTTCCTCTGGTCTGAGTCTTCATCTGGTCTGAGTCTTTCTTTGGTCTGAGTCTTCATCTGGTCTGAGACTTCCTCTGGTCTGAGTCTTCATCTGGTCTGAGTCTTTATCTGGTCTGAGTCTATCTCTGGTCTGAGTCTTCATCTGGTCTGAGTCTTCATCTGGTCTGAGTCTTTCTCTGGTCTGAGTCTTCATCTGGTCTGAGTCTTCATCTGGTCTGAGTCTTTCTCTGGTCTGAGTCTTTATCTGGTCTGAGTCTTTCTTTGGTCTGATTCTTTCTCTGGTCTGAGTCTTTCTCTGGTCTGAGTCTTCATCTGGTCTGAGTCTTTCTCTGGTCTGAGTCTTCATCTGGTCTGAGTCTTCATCTGGTCTGAGTCTTCATCTGGTCTGAGTCTTCATCTGGTCTGAGTCTTCATCTGGTCTGAGTCTTTATCTGGTCTGAGTCTTTCTCTGGTCTGAGTCTTTTTCTGGTCTGAGTCTTCCTCTGGTCTGAGTCTTTCTTTGGTCTGAATCTTCATCTGGTGTGAATCTTCCTCTGGTCTGAGTCTTCATCTGGTCTGAGTCTTTCTTTGGTCTGAGTCTTCATCTGGTCTGAGACTTCCTCTGGTCTGAGTCTTCATCTGGTCTGAGTCTTTCTCTGGTCTGAGTCTTCATCTGGTCTGAGTCTTTCTTTGGTCTGAGTCTTCATCTGGTCTGAGTCTTTATCTGGTCTGAGTCTTTCTTTGGTCTGAGTCTTTCTCTGGTCTGAGTCTTTCTCTGGTCTGAGTCTTCCTCTGGTCTGAGTCTTTATCTGGTCTGAGTCTTTCTCTGGTCTGAGTTTTCATCTGGTCTGAGTCTTCATCTGGTCTGAGTCTTCCTCTGGTCTGAGTCTTCATCTGGTCTGAGTCTTTCTTTGGTCTGAGTCTTCATCTGGTCTGAGTCGTTATCTGGTCTAAGTCTTTCTCTGGTCTGAGTCTTCATCTGGTCTGAGTCTTCATCTGGTCTGAGTCTTTATCTGGTCTGAGTCTTCATCTGGTCTGAGTCTTCCTCTGGTCTGAGTCTTCATCTGGTCTGAGTCTTCCTCTGGTCTGAGTCTTTTTCTGGTCTGAGTCTTTTTCTGGTCTGAGTCTTTCTCTGGTCTGAGTCTTCCTCTGGTCTGAGTCTTTCTTTGGTCTGAATCTTCATCTGGTCTGAATCTTCCTCTGGTCTGAGTCTTCATCTGGTCTGAGTCTTTCTTTGGTCTGAGTCTTCATCTGGTCTGAGACTTCCTCTGGTCTGAGTCTTCATCTGGTCTGAATCTTCCTCTGGTCTGAGTCTTCATCTGGTCTGAATCTTCCTCTGGTCTGAGTCTTCATCTGGTCTGAGTCTTCATCTGGTCTGAGTCTTCATCTGGTCTGAGTCTTCATCTGGTCTGAGTCTTTCTCTGGTCTGAGTCGTTATCTGGTCTGAGTCTTTCTTTGGTCTGAGTCTTTCTCTGGTCTGAGTCTTCATCTGGTCTGAATCTTCCTCTGGTCTGAGTCTTCATCTGGTCTGAATCTTCCTCTGGTCTGAGTCTTTCTTTGGTCTGAGTCTTCATCTGGTCTGAGACTTCCTCTGGTCTGAGTCTTCATCTGGTCTGAGTCTTCCTCTGGTCTGAGTCTTCATCTGGTCTGAGTCTTCATCTGGTCTGAGTCTTTCTCTGGTCTGAGTCTTCATCTGGTCTGAGTCTTCATCTGGTCTGAGTCTTTCTCTGGTCTGAGTCTTTATCTGGTCTGAGTCTTTCTTTGGTCTGAGTCTTCATCTGGTCTGAGTCTTCATCTGGTCTGAGTCTTCATCTGGTCTGAGTCTTTCTTTGGTCTGAGTCTTCATCTGGTCTGAGTCTTCATCTGGTCTGAGTCTTTCTCTGGTCTGAGTCGTTATCTGGTCTGAGTCTTTCTTTGGTCTGAGTCTTTCTCTGGTCTGAGTCTTCATCTGGTCTGAATCTTCCTCTGGTCTGAGTCTTCATCTGGTCTGAATCTTCCTCTGGTCTGAGTCTTTCTTTGGTCTGAGTCTTCATCTGGTCTGAGACTTCCTCTGGTCTGAGTCTTCATCTGGTCTGAGTCTTCCTCTGGTCTGAGTCTTCATCTGGTCTGAGTCTTCATCTGGTCTGAGTCTTTCTCTGGTCTGAGTCTTCATCTGGTCTGAGTCTTCATCTGGTCTGAGTCTTTCTCTGGTCTGAGTCTTTATCTGGTCTGAGTCTTCATCTGGTCTGAGTCTTCATCTGGTCTGAGTCTTCCTCTGGTCTGAGTCTTCATCTGGTCTGAGTCTTCATCTGGTCTGAGTCTTTCTCTGGTCTGAGTCTTCATCTGGTCTGAGTCTTCATCTGGTCTGAGTCTTTCTTTGGTCTGAGTCTTCATCTGGTCTGAGTCTTCATCTGGTCTGAGTCTTTATCTGGTCTGAGTCTTTCTCTGGTCTGAGTCTTCATCTGGTCTGAGTCTTCCTCTGGTCTGAGTCTTCATCTGGTCTGAGTCTTCCTCTGGTCTGAGTCTTCCTCTGGTCTGAGTCTTCATCTGGTCTGAGTCTTCCTCTGGTCTGAGTCTTCATCTGGTCTGAGTCTTCCTCTGGTCTGAGTCTTTTTCTGGTCTGAGTCTTTTTCTGGTCTGAGTCTTTCTCTGGTCTGAGTCTTTCTTTGGTCTGAATCTTCATCTGGTGTGAATCTTCCTCTGGTCTGAGTCTTCATCTGGTCTGAGTCTTTCTTTGGTCTGAGTCTTCATCTGGTCTGAGACTTCCTCTGGTCTGAGTCTTCATCTGGTCTGAATCTTCCTCTGGTCTGAGTCTTCATCTGGTCTGAGTCTTCCTCTGGTCTGAGTCTTCATCTGGTCTGAGTCTTTATCTGGTCTGAGTCTATCTCTGGTCTGAGTCTTCATCTGGTCTGAGTCTTCCTCTGGTCTGAGTCTTTCTTTGGTCTGAATCTTCATCTGGTGTGAATCTTCCTCTGGTCTGAGTCTTCATCTGGTCTGAGTCTTTCTTTGGTCTGAGTCTTCATCTGGTCTGAGACTTCCTCTGGTCTGAGTCTTCATCTGGTCTGAATCTTCCTCTGGTCTGAGTCTTCATCTGGTCTGAGTCTTTCTTTGGTCTGAGTCTTCATCTGGTCTGAGACTTCCTCTGGTCTGAGTCTTCATCTGGTCTGAGTCTTCCTCTGGTCTGAGTCTTCATCTGGTCTGAGTCTTTATCTGGTCTGAGTCTATCTCTGGTCTGAGTCTTCATCTGGTCTGAGTCTTCATCTGGTCTGAGTCTTTCTCTGGTCTGAGTCTTCATCTGGTCTGAGTCTTCCTCTGGTCTGAGTCTTCATCTGGTCTGAGTCTTTCTTTGGTCTGAGTCTTCATCTGGTCTGAGACTTCCTCTGGTCTGAGTCTTCATCTGGTCTGAGTCTTCCTCTGGTCTGAGTCTTCATCTGGTCTGAGTCTTTATCTGGTCTGAGTCTATCTCTGGTCTGAGTCTTCATCTGGTCTGAGTCTTCATCTGGTCTGAGTCTTCCTCTGGTCTGAGTCTTCATCTGGTCTGAGTCTTCCTCTGGTCTGAGTCTTTTTCTGGTCTGAGTCTTTTTCTGGTCTGAGTCTTTCTCTGGTCTGAGTCTTTCTTTGGTCTGAGTCTTCCTCTGGTCTGAGTCTTTCTTTGGTCTGAATCTTCATCTGGTCTGAATCTTCCTCTGGTCTGAGTCTTTCTTTGGTCTGAGTCTTCATCTGGTCTGAGACTTCCTCTGGTCTGAGTCTTCATCTGGTCTGAGTCTTCCTCTGGTCTGAGTCTTCATCTGGTCTGAGTCTTTATCTGGTCTGAGTCTATCTCTGGTCTGAGTCTTCATCTGGTCTGAGTCTTCATCTGGTCTGAGTCTTTCTCTGGTCTGAGTCTTCATCTGGTCTGAGTCTTCATCTGGTCTGAGTCTTTCTCTGGTCTGAGTCTTTATCTGGTCTGAGTCTTTCTTTGGTCTGATTCTTTCTCTGGTCTGAGTCTTTCTCTGGTCTGAGTCTTCATCTGGTCTGAGTCTTTCTCTGGTCTGAGTCTTCATCTGGTCTGAGTCTTCATCTGGTCTGAGTCTTTATCTGGTCTGAGTCTTTCTCTGGTCTGAGTCTTCATCTGGTCTGAGTCTTCATCTGGTCTGAGTCTTTCTCTGGTCTGAGTCTTCATCTGGTCTGAGTCTTCATCTGGTCTGAGTCTTTATCTGGTCTGAGTCTATCTCTGGTCTGAGTCTTCATCTGGTCTGAGTCTTCATCTGGTCTGAGTCTTTCTCTGGTCTGAGTCTTCATCTGGTCTGAGTCTTCATCTGGTCTGAGTCTTTCTCTGGTCTGAGTCTTTATCTGGTCTGAGTCTTTCTTTGGTCTGATTCTTTCTCTGGTCTGAGTCTTTCTCTGGTCTGAGTCTTCATCTGGTCTGAGTCTTTCTCTGGTCTGAGTCTTCATCTGGTCTGAGTCTTCATCTGGTCTGAGTCTTCATCTGGTCTGAGTCTTTCTCTGGTCTGAGTCTTCATCTGGTCTGAGTCTTCATCTGGTCTGAGTCTTTCTCTGGTCTGAGTCTTTATCTGGTCTGAGTCTTTCTTTGGTCTGATTCTTTCTCTGGTCTGAGTCTTTCTCTGGTCTGAGTCTTCATCTGGTCTGAGTCTTTATCTGGTCTGAGTCTTCCTCTGGTCTGAGTCTTCATCTGGTCTGAGTCTTTATCTGGTCTGAGTCTTTCTCTGGTCTGAGTCTTTTTCTGGTCTGAGTCTTTTTCTGGTCTGAGTCTTTCTCTGGTCTGAGTCTTCCTCTGGTCTGAGTCTTTCTTTGGTCTGAATCTTCATCTGGTCTGAATCTTCCTCTGGTCTGAGTCTTCATCTGGTCTGAGTCTTTCTTTGGTCTGAGTCTTCATCTGGTCTGAGACTTCCTCTGGTCTGAGTCTTCATCTGGTCTGAATCTTCCTCTGGTCTGAGTCTTCATCTGGTCTGAGTCTTTCTTTGGTCTGAGTCTTCATCTGGTCTGAGTCTTCATCTGGTCTGAGTCTTTATCTGGTCTGAGTCTATCTCTGGTCTGAGTCTTCATCTGGTCTGAGTCTTCATCTGGTCTGAGTCTTCATCTGGTCTGAGTCTTTCTCTGGTCTGAGTCGTTATCTGGTCTGAGTCTTTCTTTGGTCTGAGTCTTTCTCTGGTCTGAGTCTTTCTCTGGTCTGAGTCTTTATCTGGTCTGAGTCTTTCTTTGGTCTGAGTCTTTCTCTGGTCTGAGTCTTTCTCTGGTCTGAGTCTTCATCTGGTCTGAATCTTCCTCTGGTCTGAGTCTTCATCTGGTCTGAATCTTCCTCTGGTCTGAGTCTTTCTTTGGTCTGAGTCTTCATCTGGTCTGAGACTTCCTCTGGTCTGAGTCTTCATCTGGTCTGAGTCTTCCTCTGGTCTGAGTCTTCATCTGGTCTGAGTCTTCATCTGGTCTGAGTCTTTCTCTGGTCTGAGTCTTCATCTGGTCTGAGTCTTCCTCTGGTCTGAGTCTTCATCTGGTCTGAGTCTTTCTCTGGTCTGAGTCTTTATCTGGTCTGAGTCTTTCTTTGGTCTGAGTCTTTCTCTGGTCTGAGTCTTTCTCTGGTCTGAGTCTTCATCTGGTCTGAGTCTTCATCTGGTCTGAGTCTTTCTTTGGTCTGAGTCTTCATCTGGTCTGAGTCTTTATCTGGTCTGAGTCTTTCTCTGGTCTGAGTCTTCATCTGGTCTGAGTCTTCCTCTGGTCTGAGTCTTCATCTGGTCTGAGTCTTCCTCTGGTCTGAGTCTTCCTCTGGTCTGAGTCTTCATCTGGTCTGAGTCTTCCTCTGGTCTGAGTCTTCATCTGGTCTGAGTCTTTCTTTGGTCTGAGTCTTCATCTGGTCTGAGTCGTTATCTGGTCTAAGTCTTTCTCTGGTCTGAGTCTTCATCTGGTCTGAGTCTTCATCTGGTCTGAGTCTTTATCTGGTCTGAGTCTTCATCTGGTCTGAGTCTTCCTCTGGTCTGAGTCTTCATCTGGTCTGAGTCTTCCTCTGGTCTGAGTCTTTTTCTGGTCTGAGTCTTCATCTGGTCTGAGTCTTTCTCTGGTCTGAGTCTTCCTCTGGTCTGAGTCTTTTTCTGGTCTGAGTCTTTTTCTGGTCTGAGTCTTTCTCTGGTCTGAGTCTTTTTCTGGTCTGAGTCTTCCTCTGGTCTGAGTCTTTCTTTGGTCTGAATCTTCATCTGGTGTGAATCTTCCTCTGGTCTGAGTCTTCATCTGGTCTGAGTCTTTCTTTGGTCTGAGTCTTCATCTGGTCTGAGACTTCCTCTGGTCTGAGTCTTCATCTGGTCTGAGTCTTTCTCTGGTCTGAGTCTTCATCTGGTCTGAGTCTTTCTTTGGTCTGAGTCTTCATCTGGTCTGAGTCTTTATCTGGTCTGAGTCTTTCTTTGGTCTGAGTCTTTCTCTGGTCTGAGTCTTTCTCTGGTCTGAGTCTTCCTCTGGTCTGAGTCTTTATCTGGTCTGAGTCTTTCTCTGGTCTGAGTTTTCATCTGGTCTGAGTCTTCATCTGGTCTGAGTCTTCCTCTGGTCTGAGTCTTCATCTGGTCTGAGTCTTTCTTTGGTCTGAGTCTTCATCTGGTCTGAGTCGTTATCTGGTCTAAGTCTTTCTCTGGTCTGAGTCTTCATCTGGTCTGAGTCTTCATCTGGTCTGAGTCTTTATCTGGTCTGAGTCTTCATCTGGTCTGAGTCTTCCTCTGGTCTGAGTCTTCATCTGGTCTGAGTCTTCCTCTGGTCTGAGTCTTTTTCTGGTCTGAGTCTTTTTCTGGTCTGAGTCTTTCTCTGGTCTGAGTCTTCCTCTGGTCTGAGTCTTTCTTTGGTCTGAATCTTCATCTGGTCTGAATCTTCCTCTGGTCTGAGTCTTCATCTGGTCTGAGTCTTTCTTTGGTCTGAGTCTTCATCTGGTCTGAGACTTCCTCTGGTCTGAGTCTTCATCTGGTCTGAATCTTCCTCTGGTCTGAGTCTTCATCTG
Source organism: Telmatherina bonti (assembly GCF_933228915.1). Taxonomy (NCBI): domain Eukaryota; kingdom Metazoa; phylum Chordata; class Actinopteri; order Atheriniformes; family Telmatherinidae; genus Telmatherina; species Telmatherina bonti. Next base: position 40,306,805 of record NC_136627.1, on the reverse strand, counting down.
GTCTGAATCTTCCTCTGGTCTGAGTCTTCATCTGGTCTGAGTCTTCATCTGGTCTGAGTCTTCATCTGGTCTGAGTCTTCATCTGGTCTGAGTCTTTCTCTGGTCTGAGTCGTTATCTGGTCTGAGTCTTTCTTTGGTCTGAGTCTTTCTCTGGTCTGAGTCTTCATCTGGTCTGAATCTTCCTCTGGTCTGAGTCTTCATCTGGTCTGAATCTTCCTCTGGTCTGAGTCTTTCTTTGGTCTGAGTCTTCATCTGGTCTGAGACTTCCTCTGGTCTGAGTCTTCATCTGGTCTGAGTCTTCCTCTGGTCTGAGTCTTCATCTGGTCTGAGTCTTCATCTGGTCTGAGTCTTTCTCTGGTCTGAGTCTTCATCTGGTCTGAGTCTTCATCTGGTCTGAGTCTTTCTCTGGTCTGAGTCTTTATCTGGTCTGAGTCTTTCTTTGGTCTGAGTCTTCATCTGGTCTGAGTCTTCATCTGGTCTGAGTCTTCATCTGGTCTGAGTCTTTCTTTGGTCTGAGTCTTCATCTGGTCTGAGTCTTCATCTGGTCTGAGTCTTTCTCTGGTCTGAGTCGTTATCTGGTCTGAGTCTTTCTTTGGTCTGAGTCTTTCTCTGGTCTGAGTCTTCATCTGGTCTGAATCTTCCTCTGGTCTGAGTCTTCATCTGGTCTGAATCTTCCTCTGGTCTGAGTCTTTCTTTGGTCTGAGTCTTCATCTGGTCTGAGACTTCCTCTGGTCTGAGTCTTCATCTGGTCTGAGTCTTCCTCTGGTCTGAGTCTTCATCTGGTCTGAGTCTTCATCTGGTCTGAGTCTTTCTCTGGTCTGAGTCTTCATCTGGTCTGAGTCTTCATCTGGTCTGAGTCTTTCTCTGGTCTGAGTCTTTATCTGGTCTGAGTCTTTCTTTGGTCTGAGTCTTCATCTGGTCTGAGTCTTCATCTGGTCTGAGTCTTTATCTGGTCTGAGTCTTTCTCTGGTCTGAGTCTTCATCTGGTCTGAGTCTTCCTCTGGTCTGAGTCTTCATCTGGTCTGAGTCTTCCTCTGGTCTGAGTCTTCCTCTGGTCTGAGTCTTCATCTGGTCTGAGTCTTCCTCTGGTCTGAGTCTTCATCTGGTCTGAGTCTTCCTCTGGTCTGAGTCTTTTTCTGGTCTGAGTCTTTTTCTGGTCTGAGTCTTTCTCTGGTCTGAGTCTTTCTTTGGTCTGAGTCTTCCTCTGGTCTGAGTGTTTCTTTGGTCTGAATCTTCATCTGGTGTGAATCTTCCTCTGGTCTGAGTCTTCATCTGGTCTGAGTCTTTCTTTGGTCTGAGTCTTCATCTGGTCTGAGACTTCCTCTGGTCTGAGTCTTCATCTGGTCTGAATCTTCCTCTGGTCTGAGTCTTCATCTGGTCTGAGTCTTCCTCTGGTCTGAGTCTTCATCTGGTCTGAGTCTTTATCTGGTCTGAGTCTATCTCTGGTCTGAGTCTTCATCTGGTCTGAGTCTTCCTCTGGTCTGAGTCTTTCTTTGGTCTGAATCTTCATCTGGTGTGAATCTTCCTCTGGTCTGAGTCTTCATCTGGTCTGAGTCTTTCTTTGGTCTGAGTCTTCATCTGGTCTGAGACTTCCTCTGGTCTGAGTCTTCATCTGGTCTGAATCTTCCTCTGGTCTGAGTCTTCATCTGGTCTGAGTCTTTCTTTGGTCTGAGTCTTCATCTGGTCTGAGACTTCCTCTGGTCTGAGTCTTCATCTGGTCTGAGTCTTCCTCTGGTCTGAGTCTTCATCTGGTCTGAGTCTTTATCTGGTCTGAGTCTATCTCTGGTCTGAGTCTTCATCTGGTCTGAGTCTTCATCTGGTCTGAGTCTTTCTCTGGTCTGAGTCTTCATCTGGTCTGAGTCTTCCTCTGGTCTGAGTCTTCATCTGGTCTGAGACTTCCTCTGGTCTGAGTCTTCATCTGGTCTGAGTCTTCCTCTGGTCTGAGTCTTCATCTGGTCTGAGTCTTTATCTGGTCTGAGTCTATCTCTGGTCTGAGTCTTCATCTGGTCTGAGTCTTCATCTGGTCTGAGTCTTCCTCTGGTCTGAGTCTTCATCTGGTCTGAGTCTTCCTCTGGTCTGAGTCTTTTTCTGGTCTGAGTCTTTTTCTGGTCTGAGTCTTTCTCTGGTCTGAGTCTTCCTCTGGTCTGAGTCTTTCTTTGGTCTGAATCTTCATCTGGTCTGAATCTTCCTCTGGTCTGAGTCTTTCTTTGGTCTGAGTCTTCATCTGGTCTGAGACTTCCTCTGGTCTGAGTCTTCATCTGGTCTGAGTCTTCCTCTGGTCTGAGTCTTCATCTGGTCTGAGTCTTTATCTGGTCTGAGTCTATCTCTGGTCTGAGTCTTCATCTGGTCTGAGTCTTCATCTGGTCTGAGTCTTTCTCTGGTCTGAGTCTTCATCTGGTCTGAGTCTTCATCTGGTCTGAGTCTTTCTCTGGTCTGAGTCTTTATCTGGTCTGAGTCTTTCTTTGGTCTGATTCTTTCTCTGGTCTGAGTCTTTCTCTGGTCTGAGTCTTCATCTGGTCTGAGTCTTTCTCTGGTCTGAGTCTTCATCTGGTCTGAGTCTTCATCTGGTCTGAGTCTTTATCTGGTCTGAGTCTTTCTCTGGTCTGAGTCTTCATCTGGTCTGAGTCTTCATCTGGTCTGAGTCTTTCTCTGGTCTGAGTCTTCATCTGGTCTGAGTCTTCATCTGGTCTGAGTCTTTATCTGGTCTGAGTCTATCTCTGGTCTGAGTCTTCATCTGGTCTGAGTCTTCATCTGGTCTGAGTCTTTCTCTGGTCTGAGTCTTCATCTGGTCTGAGTCTTCATCTGGTCTGAGTCTTTCTCTGGTCTGAGTCTTTATCTGGTCTGAGTCTTTCTTTGGTCTGATTCTTTCTCTGGTCTGAGTCTTTCTCTGGTCTGAGTCTTCATCTGGTCTGAGTCTTTCTCTGGTCTGAGTCTTCATCTGGTCTGAGTCTTCATCTGGTCTGAGTCTTCATCTGGTCTGAGTCTTTCTCTGGTCTGAGTCTTCATCTGGTCTGAGTCTTCATCTGGTCTGAGTCTTTCTCTGGTCTGAGTCTTTATCTGGTCTGAGTCTTTCTTTGGTCTGATTCTTTCTCTGGTCTGAGTCTTTCTCTGGTCTGAGTCTTCATCTGGTCTGAGTCTTTATCTGGTCTGAGTCTTCCTCTGGTCTGAGTCTTCATCTGGTCTGAGTCTTTATCTGGTCTGAGTCTTTCTCTGGTCTGAGTCTTTTTCTGGTCTGAGTCTTTTTCTGGTCTGAGTCTTTCTCTGGTCTGAGTCTTCCTCTGGTCTGAGTCTTTCTTTGGTCTGAATCTTCATCTGGTCTGAATCTTCCTCTGGTCTGAGTCTTCATCTGGTCTGAGTCTTTCTTTGGTCTGAGTCTTCATCTGGTCTGAGACTTCCTCTGGTCTGAGTCTTCATCTGGTCTGAATCTTCCTCTGGTCTGAGTCTTCATCTGGTCTGAGTCTTTCTTTGGTCTGAGTCTTCATCTGGTCTGAGTCTTCATCTGGTCTGAGTCTTTATCTGGTCTGAGTCTATCTCTGGTCTGAGTCTTCATCTGGTCTGAGTCTTCATCTGGTCTGAGTCTTCATCTGGTCTGAGTCTTTCTCTGGTCTGAGTCGTTATCTGGTCTGAGTCTTTCTTTGGTCTGAGTCTTTCTCTGGTCTGAGTCTTTCTCTGGTCTGAGTCTTTATCTGGTCTGAGTCTTTCTTTGGTCTGAGTCTTTCTCTGGTCTGAGTCTTTCTCTGGTCTGAGTCTTCATCTGGTCTGAATCTTCCTCTGGTCTGAGTCTTCATCTGGTCTGAATCTTCCTCTGGTCTGAGTCTTTCTTTGGTCTGAGTCTTCATCTGGTCTGAGACTTCCTCTGGTCTGAGTCTTCATCTGGTCTGAGTCTTCCTCTGGTCTGAGTCTTCATCTGGTCTGAGTCTTCATCTGGTCTGAGTCTTTCTCTGGTCTGAGTCTTCATCTGGTCTGAGTCTTCCTCTGGTCTGAGTCTTCATCTGGTCTGAGTCTTTCTCTGGTCTGAGTCTTTATCTGGTCTGAGTCTTTCTTTGGTCTGAGTCTTTCTCTGGTCTGAGTCTTTCTCTGGTCTGAGTCTTCATCTGGTCTGAGTCTTCATCTGGTCTGAGTCTTTCTTTGGTCTGAGTCTTCATCTGGTCTGAGTCTTTATCTGGTCTGAGTCTTTCTCTGGTCTGAGTCTTCATCTGGTCTGAGTCTTCCTCTGGTCTGAGTCTTCATCTGGTCTGAGTCTTCCTCTGGTCTGAGTCTTCCTCTGGTCTGAGTCTTCATCTGGTCTGAGTCTTCCTCTGGTCTGAGTCTTCATCTGGTCTGAGTCTTTCTTTGGTCTGAGTCTTCATCTGGTCTGAGTCGTTATCTGGTCTAAGTCTTTCTCTGGTCTGAGTCTTCATCTGGTCTGAGTCTTCATCTGGTCTGAGTCTTTATCTGGTCTGAGTCTTCATCTGGTCTGAGTCTTCCTCTGGTCTGAGTCTTCATCTGGTCTGAGTCTTCCTCTGGTCTGAGTCTTTTTCTGGTCTGAGTCTTCATCTGGTCTGAGTCTTTCTCTGGTCTGAGTCTTCCTCTGGTCTGAGTCTTTTTCTGGTCTGAGTCTTTTTCTGGTCTGAGTCTTTCTCTGGTCTGAGTCTTTTTCTGGTCTGAGTCTTTTTCTGGTCTGAGTCTTTCTTTGGTCTGAGTCTTCCTCTGGTCTGAGTCTTTCTTTGGTCTGAATCTTCATCTGGTCTGAATCTTCCTCTGGTCTGAGTCTTTCTTTGGTCTGAATCTTCATCTGGTCTGAATCTTCCTCTGGTCTGAGTCTTTCTTTGGTCTGAGTCTTCATCTGGTCTGAGACTTCCTCTGGTCTGAGTCTTCATCTGGTCTGAATCTTCCTCTGGTCTGAGTCTTCATCTGGTCTGAGTCTTTCTTTGGTCTGAGTCTTCATCTGGTCTGAGACTTCCTCTGGTCTGAGTCTTCATCTGGTCTGAGTCTTCCTCTGGTCTGAGTCTTCATCTGGTCTGAGTCTTTATCTGGTCTGAGTCTATCTCTGGTCTGAGTCTTCATCTGGTCTGAGTCTTTCTCTGGTCTGAGTCTTCATCTGGTCTGAGTCTTCATCTGGTCTGAGTCTTTCTCTGGTCTGAGTCTTTATCTGGTCTGAGTCTTTCTTTGGTCTGATTCTTTCTCTGGTCTGAGTCTTTCTCTGGTCTGAGTCTTTCTCTGGTCTGAGTCTTCATCTGGTCTGAGTCTTTCTCTGGTCTGAGTCTTTATCTGGTCTGAGTCTTTCTTTGGTCTGAGTCTTCATCTGGTCTGAGTCTTTATCTGGTCTGAGTCTTTCTTTGGTCTGAGTCTTCATCTGGTCTGAGTCTTTATCTGGTCTGAGTCTTCCTCTGGTCTGAGTCTTCATCTGGTCTGAGTCTTCCTCTGGTCTGAGTCTTCCTCTGGTCTGAGTCTTCATCTGGTCTGAGTCTTCATCTGGTCTGAGTCTTCCTCTGGTCTGAGTCTTCATCTGGTCTGAGTCTTTCTTTGGTCTGAGTCTTCATCTGGTCTGAGTCGTTATCTGGTCTAAGTCTTTCTCTGGTCTGAGTCTTCATCTGGTCTGAGTCTTCATCTGGTCTGAGTCTTTATCTGGTCTGAGTCTTCATCTGGTCTGAGTCTTCCTCTGGTCTGAGTCTTCATCTGGTCTGAGTCTTCATCTGGTCTGAGTCTTTCTTTGGTCTGAGTCTTCATCTGGTCTGAGACTTCCTCTGGTCTGAGTCTTCATCTGGTCTGAATCTTCCTCTGGTCTGAGTCTTCATCTGGTCTGAGTCTTTCTTTGGTCTGAGTCTTCATCTGGTCTGAGACTTCCTCTGGTCTGAGTCTTCATCTGGTCTGAGTCTTTCTTTGGTCTGAGTCTTCATCTGGTCTGAGACTTCCTCTGGTCTGAGTCTTCATCTGGTCTGAATCTTCCTCTGGTCTGAGTCTTCCTCTGGTCTGAGTCTTCATCTGGTCTGAGTCTTCCTCTGGTCTGAGTCTTCATCTGGTCTGAGTCTTCCTCTGGTCTGAGTCTTCATCTGGTCTGAGTCTTTATCTGGTCTGAGTCTATCTCTGGTCTGAGTCTTCATCTGGTCTGAGTCTTTCTCTGGTCTGAGTCTTCATCTGGTCTGAGTCTTCATCTGGTCTGAGTCTTCATCTGGTCTGAGTCTTCCTCTGGTCTGAGTCTTTATCTGGTCTGAGTCTTTCTTTGGTCTGATTCTTTCTCTGGTCTGAGTCTTTCTCTGGTCTGAGTCTTCATCTGGTCTGAGTCTTTATCTGGTCTGAGTCTTTCTCTGGTCTGAGTCTTCATCTGGTCTGAGTCTTTATCTGGTCTGAGTCTTTCTCTGGTCTGAGTCTTTATCTGGTCTGAGTCTTTCTTTGGTCTGATTCTTTCTCTGGTCTGAGTCTTTCTCTGGTCTGAGTCTTCATCTGGTCTGAGTCTTTATCTGGTCTGAGTCTTTCTCTGGTCTGAGTCTTCATCTGGTCTGAGTCTTCATCTGGTCTGAGTCTTTCTCTGGTCTGAGTCTTTATCTGGTCTGAGTCTTTATCTGGTCTGAGTCTTTCTCTGGTCTGAGTCTTCATCTGGTCTGAGTCTTTATCTGGTCTGAGTCTTCCTCTGGTCTGAGTCTTCATCTGGTCTGAGTCTTCCTCTGGTCTGAGTCTTCCTCTGGTCTGAGTCTTCATCTGGTCTGAGTCTTCATCTGGTCTGAGTCTTCCTCTGGTCTGAGTCTTCATCTGGTCTGAGTCTTTCTTTGGTCTGAGTCTTCATCTGGTCTGAGTCGTTATCTGGTCTAAGTCTTTCTCTGGTCTGAGTCTTCATCTGGTCTGAGTCTTCATCTGGTCTGAGTCTTTATCTGGTCTGAGTCTTCATCTGGTCTGAGTCTTCCTCTGGTCTGAGTCTTCATCTGGTCTGAGTCTTCATCTGGTCTGAGTCTTTCTTTGGTCTGAGTCTTCATCTGGTCTGAGACTTCCTCTGGTCTGAGTCTTCATCTGGTCTGAATCTTCCTCTGGTCTGAGTCTTCATCTGGTCTGAGTCTTTCTTTGGTCTGAGTCTTCATCTGGTCTGAGACTTCCTCTGGTCTGAGTCTTCATCTGGTCTGAGTCTTTCTTTGGTCTGAGTCTTCATCTGGTCTGAGACTTCCTCTGGTCTGAGTCTTCATCTGGTCTGAATCTTCCTCTGGTCTGAGTCTTTATCTGGTCTGAGTCTATCTCTGGTCTGAGTCTTCATCTGGTCTGAGTCTTCCTCTGGTCTGAGTCTTCATCTGGTCTGAGTCTTCCTCTGGTCTGAGTCTTCATCTGGTCTGAGTCTTTATCTGGTCTGAGTCTATCTCTGGTCTGAGTCTTCATCTGGTCTGAGTCTTCATCTGGTCTGAGTCTTTATCTGGTCTGAGTCTTTCTTTGGTCTGATTCTTTCTCTGGTCTGAGTCTTTCTCTGGTCTGAGTCTTCATCTGGTCTGAGTCTTTCTCTGGTCTGAGTCTTCATCTGGTCTGAGTCTTTCTCTGGTCTGAGTCTTTATCTGGTCTGAGTCTTTCTTTGGTCTGAGTCTTCATCTGGTCTGAGTCTTTATCTGGTCTGAGTCTTTCTCTGGTCTGAGTCTTCATCTGGTCTGAGTCTTTATCTGGTCTGAGTCTTCCTCTGGTCTGAGTCTTCCTCTGGTCTGAGTCTTCATCTGGTCTGAGTCTTCCTCTGGTCTGAGTCTTCATCTGGTCTGAGTCTTTCTTTGGTCTGAGTCTTCATCTGGTCTGAGTCGTTATCTGGTCTAAGTCTTTCTCTGGTCTGAGTCTTCATCTGGTCTGAGTCTTCATCTGGTCTGAGTCTTTATCTGGTCTGAGTCTTCATCTGGTCTGAGTCTTTCTCTGGTCTGAGTCTTCATCTGGTCTGAGTCTTTATCTGGTCTGAGTCTTTCTTTGGTCTGAGTCTTCATCTGGTCTGAGACTTCCTCTGGTCTGAGTCTTCATCTGGTCTGAATCTTCCTCTGGTCTGAGTCTTCATCTGGTCTGAGTCTTTCTCTGGTCTGAGTCTTCATCTGGTCTGAGACTTCCTCTGGTCTGAGTCTTCATCTGGTCTGAGTCTTCCTCTGGTCTGAGTCTTCATCTGGTCTGAGTCTTTATCTGGTCTGAGTCTATCTCTGGTCTGAGTCTTCATCTGGTCTGAGTCTTCATCTGGTCTGAGTCTTCCTCTGGTCTGAGTCTTCATCTGGTCTGAGTCTTCCTCTGGTCTGAGTCTTTTTCTGGTCTGAGTCTTTTTCTGGTCTGAGTCTTTCTCTGGTCTGAGTCTTTCTTTGGTCTGAGTCTTCCTCTGGTCTGAGTCTTTCTTTGGTCTGAATCTTCATCTGGTCTGAATCTTCCTCTGGTCTGAGTCTTTCTTTGGTCTGAATCTTCATCTGGTCTGAATCTTCCTCTGGTCTGAGTCTTTCTTTGGTCTGAGTCTTCATCTGGTCTGAGACTTCCTCTGGTCTGAGTCTTCATCTGGTCTGAATCTTCCTCTGGTCTGAGTCTTCATCTGGTCTGAGTCTTTCTTTGGTCTGAGTCTTCATCTGGTCTGAGACTTCCTCTGGTCTGAGTCTTCATCTGGTCTGAGTCTTCCTCTGGTCTGAGTCTTCCTCTGGTCTGAGTCTTCATCTGGTCTGAGTCTTTATCTGGTCTGAGTCTATCTCTGGTCTGAGTCTTCATCTGGTCTGAGTCTTCATCTGGTCTGAGTCTTTCTCTGGTCTGAGTCTTCATCTGGTCTGAGTCTTCATCTGGTCTGAGTCTTTCTCTGGTCTGAGTCTTTATCTGGTCTGAGTCTTTCTTTGGTCTGATTCTTTCTCTGGTCTGAGTCTTTCTCTGGTCTGAGTCTTCATCTGGTCTGAGTCTTTCTCTGGTCTGAGTCTTCATCTGGTCTGAGTCTTCATCTGGTCTGAGTCTTTATCTGGTCTGAGTCTTCATCTGGTCTGAGTCTTCATCTGGTCTGAGTCTTTATCTGGTCTGAGTCTTTCTCTGGTCTGAGTCTTTTTCTGGTCTGAGTCTTTTTCTGGTCTGAGTCTTTCTCTGGTCTGAGTCTTTCTTTGGTCTGAATCTTCATCTGGTGTGAATCTTCCTCTGGTCTGAGTCTTCATCTGGTCTGAGTCTTTCTTTGGTCTGAGTCTTCATCTGGTCTGAGACTTCCTCTGGTCTGAGTCTTCATCTGGTCTGAATCTTCCTCTGGTCTGAGTCTTCATCTGGTCTGAGTCTTTCTTTGGTCTGAGTCTTCATCTGGTCTGAGACTTCCTCTGGTCTGAGTCTTCATCTGGTCTGAGTCTTCCTCTGGTCTGAGTCTTCATCTGGTCTGAGTCTTTATCTGGTCTGAGTCTATCTCTGGTCTGAGTCTTCATCTGGTCTGAATCTTCCTCTGGTCTGAGTCTTCATCTGGTCTGAGTCTTTCTTTGGTCTGAGTCTTCATCTGGTCTGAGTCTTCATCTGGTCTGAGTCTTCCTCTGGTCTGAGTCTTCATCTGGTCTGAGTCTTTCTTTGGTCTGAGTCTTCATCTGGTCTGAGTCTTTCTTTGGTCTGAGTCTTCATCTGGTCTGAGTCGTTATCTGGTCTAAGTCTTCATCTGGTCTGAGTCTTTCTTTGGTCTGAGTCTTCATCTGGTCTGAGTCTTCATCTGGTCTGAGTCTTTATCTGGTCTGAGTCTATCTCTGGTCTGAGTCTTTCTCTGGTCTGAGTCTTCATCTGGTCTGAGTCTTCCTCTGGTCTGAGTCTTCCTCTGGTCTGAGTCTTCATCTGGTCTGAGTCTTCCTCTGGTCTGAGTCTTCCTCTGGTCTGAGTCTTCCTCTGGTCTGAGTCTTCATCTGGTCTGAGTCTTCATCTGGTCTGAGTCTTTCTCTGGTCTGAGTCGTTATCTGGTCTGAGTCTTTCTTTGGTCTGAGTCTTTCTCTGGTCTGAGTCTTTCTCTGGTCTGAGTCTTTATCTGGTCTGAGTCTTTCTTTGGTCTGAGTCTTTCTCTGGTCTGAGTCTTCCTCTGGTCTGAGTCTTCATCTGGTCTGAATCTTCCTCTGGTCTGAGTCTTTCTTTGGTCTGAGTCTTCATCTGGTCTGAGTCTTCCTCTGGTCTGAGTCTTCATCTGGTCTGAGTCTTCATCTGGTCTGAGTCTTTCTCTGGTCTGAGTCTTCATCTGGTCTGAGTCTTCATCTGGTCTGAGTCTTTCTCTGGTCTGAGTCTTTATCTGGTCTGAGTCTTTCTTTGGTCTGAGTCTTTCTCTGGTCTGAGTCTTTCTCTGGTCTGAGTCTTCATCTGGTCTGAGTCTTCATCTGGTCTGAGTCTTTCTTTGGTCTGAGTCTTCATCTGGTCTGAGTCTTTATCTGGTCTGAGTCTTTCTCTGGTCTGAGTCTTCATCTGGTCTGAGTCTTCCTCTGGTCTGAGTCTTCCTCTGGTCTGAGTCTTCATCTGGTCTGAGTCGTTATCTGGTCTAAGTCTTTCTCTGGTCTGAGTCTTCATCTGGTCTGAGTCTTCATCTGGTCTGAGTCTTTATCTGGTCTGAGTCTTCATCTGGTCTGAGTCTTCCTCTGGTCTGAGTCTTCATCTGGTCTGAGTCTTCCTCTGGTCTGAGTCTTTTTCTGGTCTGAGTCTTTTTCTGGTCTGAGTCTTTCTCTGGTCTGAGTCTTTCTTTGGTCTGAGTCTTCCTCTGGTCTGAGTGTTTCTTTGGTCTGAATCTTCATCTGGTCTGAGTCTTCATCTGGTCTGAGTCTTTCTTTGGTCTGAGTCTTCATCTGGTCTGAGTCTTTATCTGGTCTGAGTCTTTCTCTGGTCTGAGTCTTCATCTGGTCTGAGTCTTCCTCTGGTCTGAGTCTTCATCTGGTCTGAGTCTTCCTCTGGTCTGAGTCTTCCTCTGGTCTGAGTCTTCATCTGGTCTGAGTCTTCATCTGGTCTGAGTCTTCCTCTGGTCTGAGTCTTCATCTGGTCTGAGTCTTTCTTTGGTCTGAGTCTTCATCTGGTCTGAGTCTTTCTTTGGTCTGAGTCTTCATCTGGTCTGAGTCGTTATCTGGTCTAAGTCTTCATCTGGTCTGAGTCTTTCTTTGGTCTGAGTCTTCATCTGGTCTGAGTCTTCATCTGGTCTGAGTCTTTATCTGGTCTGAGTCTATCTCTGGTCTGAGTCTTTCTCTGGTCTGAGTCTTCATCTGGTCTGAGTCTTCCTCTGGTCTGAGTCTTCCTCTGGTCTGAGTCTTCCTCTGGTCTGAGTCTTCATCTGGTCTGAGTCTTCATCTGGTCTGAGTCTTCCTCTGGTCTGAGTCTTCATCTGGTCTGAGTCTTTCTTTGGTCTGAGTCTTCATCTGGTCTGAGTCGTTATCTGGTCTAAGTCTTTCTCTGGTCTGAGTCTTCATCTGGTCTGAGTCTTCATCTGGTCTGAGTCTTCATCTGGTCTGAGTCTTCCTCTGGTCTGAGTCTTCATCTGGTCTGAGTCTTCCTCTGGTCTGAGTCTTTTTCTGGTCTGAGTCTTTTTCTGGTCTGAGTCTTTCTCTGGTCTGAGTCTTTCTTTGGTCTGAGTCTTCCTCTGGTCTGAGTGTTTCTTTGGTCTGAATCTTCATCTGGTCTGAGTCTTCATCTGGTCTGAGTCTTTCTTTGGTCTGAGTCTTCATCTGGTCTGAGTCTTTATCTGGTCTGAGTCTTTCTCTGGTCTGAGTCTTCATCTGGTCTGAGTCTTCCTCTGGTCTGAGTCTTCATCTGGTCTGAGTCTTCATCTGGTCTGAGTCTTCATCTGGTCTGAGTCTTCCTCTGGTCTGAGTCTTCATCTGGTCTGAGTCTTTCTTTGGTCTGAGTCTTCATCTGGTCTGAGTCTTTCTTTGGTCTGAGTCTTCATCTGGTCTGAGTCGTTATCTGGTCTAAGTCTTTCTCTGGTCTGAGTCTTCATCTGGTCTGAGTCTTCATCTGGTCTGAGTCTTTATCTGGTCTGAGTCTTCATCTGGTCTGAGTCTTCCTCTGGTCTGAGTCTTCATCTGGTCTGAGTCTTCCTCTGGTCTGAGTCTTTTTCTGGTCTGAGTCTTTTTCTGGTCTGAGTCTTTCTCTGGTCTGAGTCTTTCTTTGGTCTGAGTCTTCATCTGGTCTGAGACTTCCTCTGGTCTGAGTCTTCATCTGGTCTGAATCTTCCTCTGGTCTGAGTCTTCATCTGGTCTGAGTCTTTCTTTGGTCTGAGTCTTCATCTGGTCTGAGACTTCCTCTGGTCTGAGTCTTCATCTGGTCTGAGTCTTCCTCTGGTCTGAGTCTTCCTCTGGTCTGAGTCTTCATCTGGTCTGAGTCTTTATCTGGTCTGAGTCTATCTCTGGTCTGAGTCTTCATCTGGTCTGAGTCTTCATCTGGTCTGAGTCTTTCTCTGGTCTGAGTCTTCATCTGGTCTGAGTCTTCCTCTGGTCTGAGTCTTTCTTTGGTCTGAGTCTTCATCTGGTCTGAGACTTCCTCTGGTCTGAGTCTTCATCTGGTCTGAGTCTTCCTCTGGTCTGAGTCTTCATCTGGTCTGAGTCTTTATCTGGTCTGAGTCTATCTCTGGTCTGAGTCTTCATCTGGTCTGAGTCTTCATCTGGTCTGAGTCTTCCTCTGGTCTGAGTCTTCATCTGGTCTGAGTCTTCCTCTGGTCTGAGTCTTTTTCTGGTCTGAGTCTTTTTCTGGTCTGAGTCTTTCTCTGGTCTGAGTCTTTTTCTGGTCTGAGTCTTTCTTTGGTCTGAGTCTTCCTCTGGTCTGAGTCTTTCTTTGGTCTGAATCTTCATCTGGTCTGAATCTTCCTCTGGTCTGAGTCTTTCTTTGGTCTGAATCTTCATCTGGTCTGAATCTTCCTCTGGTCTGAGTCTTTCTTTGGTCTGAGTCTTCATCTGGTCTGAGACTTCCTCTGGTCTGAGTCTTCATCTGGTCTGAATCTTCCTCTGGTCTGAGTCTTCATCTGGTCTGAGTCTTTCTTTGGTCTGAGTCTTCATCTGGTCTGAGACTTCCTCTGGTCTGAGTCTTCATCTGGTCTGAGTCTTCCTCTGGTCTGAGTCTTCATCTGGTCTGAGTCTTTATCTGGTCTGAGTCTATCTCTGGTCTGAGTCTTCATCTGGTCTGAGTCTTTCTCTGGTCTGAGTCTTCATCTGGTCTGAGTCTTCATCTGGTCTGAGTCTTTCTCTGGTCTGAGTCTTTATCTGGTCTGAGTCTTTCTTTGGTCTGATTCTTTCTCTGGTCTGAGTCTTTCTCTGGTCTGAGTCTTCATCTGGTCTGAGTCTTTCTCTGGTCTGAGTCTTTATCTGGTCTGAGTCTTTCTTTGGTCTGAGTCTTCATCTGGTCTGAGTCTTTATCTGGTCTGAGTCTTTCTCTGGTCTGAGTCTTCATCTGGTCTGAGTCTTTATCTGGTCTGAGTCTTCCTCTGGTCTGAGTCTTCATCTGGTCTGAGTCTTCCTCTGGTCTGAGTCTTCCTCTGGTCTGAGTCTTCATCTGGTCTGAGTCTTCATCTGGTCTGAGTCTTCCTCTGGTCTGAGTCTTCATCTGGTCTGAGTCTTTCTTTGGTCTGAGTCTTCATCTGGTCTGAGTCGTTATCTGGTCTAAGTCTTTCTCTGGTCTGAGTCTTCATCTGGTCTGAGTCTTCATCTGGTCTGAGTCTTTATCTGGTCTGAGTCTTCATCTGGTCTGAGTCTTCCTCTGGTCTGAGTCTTCATCTGGTCTGAGTCTTCATCTGGTCTGAGTCTTTCTTTGGTCTGAGTCTTCATCTGGTCTGAGACTTCCTCTGGTCTGAGTCTTCATCTGGTCTGAATCTTCCTCTGGTCTGAGTCTTCATCTGGTCTGAGTCTTTCTTTGGTCTGAGTCTTCATCTGGTCTGAGACTTCCTCTGGTCTGAGTCTTCATCTGGTCTGAGTCTTTCTTTGGTCTGAGTCTTCATCTGGTCTGAGACTTCCTCTGGTCTGAGTCTTCATCTGGTCTGAATCTTCCTCTGGTCTGAGTCTTCCTCTGGTCTGAGTCTTCATCTGGTCTGAGTCTTCCTCTGGTCTGAGTCTTCATCTGGTCTGAGTCTTTATCTGGTCTGAGTCTATCTCTGGTCTGAGTCTTCATCTGGTCTGAGTCTTCATCTGGTCTGAGTCTTCATCTGGTCTGAGTCTTTCTTTGGTCTGATTCTTTCTCTGGTCTGAGTCTTTCTCTGGTCTGAGTCTTCATCTGGTCTGAGTCTTTCTCTGGTCTGAGTCTTCATCTGGTCTGAGTCTTTCTCTGGTCTGAGTCTTTATCTGGTCTGAGTCTTTCTTTGGTCTGAGTCTTCATCTGGTCTGAGTCTTTATCTGGTCTGAGTCTTTCTCTGGTCTGAGTCTTCATCTGGTCTGAGTCTTTATCTGGTCTGAGTCTTCCTCTGGTCTGAGTCTTCCTCTGGTCTGAGTCTTCATCTGGTCTGAGTCTTCATCTGGTCTGAGTCTTCCTCTGGTCTGAGTCTTCATCTGGTCTGAGTCTATCTTTGGTCTGAGTCTTCATCTGGTCTGAGTCGTTATCTGGTCTAAGTCTTTCTCTGGTCTGAGTCTTCATCTGGTCTGAGTCTTCATCTGGTCTGAGTCTTTATCTGGTCTGAGTCTTCATCTGGTCTGAGTCTTTCTCTGGTCTGAGTCTTCATCTGGTCTGAGTCTTCATCTGGTCTGAGTCTTTCTTTGGTCTGAGTCTTCATCTGGTCTGAGACTTCCTCTGGTCTGAGTCTTCATCTGGTCTGAATCTTCCTCTGGTCTGAGTCTTCATCTGGTCTGAGTCTTTCTTTGGTCTGAGTCTTCATCTGGTCTGAGACTTCCTCTGGTCTGAGTCTTCATCTGGTCTGAGTCTTCCTCTGGTCTGAGTCTTCATCTGGTCTGAGTCTTTATCTGGTCTGAGTCTATCTCTGGTCTGAGTCTTCATCTGGTCTGAGTCTTCATCTGGTCTGAGTCTTTCTCTGGTCTGAGTCTTCATCTGGTCTGAGTCGTCCTCTGGTCTGAGTCTTCATCTGGTCTGAGTCTTTCTTTGGTCTGAGTCTTCATCTGGTCTGAGATTTCCTCTGGTCTGAGTCTTCATCTGGTCTGAGTCTTCCTCTGGTCTGAGTCTTCATCTGGTCTGAGTCTTTATCTGGTCTGAGTCTTCCTCTGGTCTGAGTCTTCATCTGGTCTGAGTCTTCCTCTGGTCTGAGTCTTCCTCTGGTCTGAGTCTTTATCTGGTCTGAGTCTTCCTCTGGTCTGAGTCTTCATCTGGTCTGAGTCTTTATCTGGTCTGAGTCTTCCTCTGGTCTGAGTCTTCATCTGGTCTGAGTCTTCATCTGGTCTGAGTCTTCATCTGGTCTGAGTCTTCCTCTGGTCTGAGTCTTCATCTGGTCTGAGTCTTTCTTTGGTCTGAGTCTTCATCTGGTCTGAGTCGTTATCTGGTCTAAGTCTTTCTCTGGTCTGAGTCTTCATCTGGTCTGAGTCTTCATCTGGTCTGAGTCTTTATCTGGTCTGAGTCTTCATCTGGTCTGAGTCTTCCTCTGGTCTGAGTCTTCATCTGGTCTGAGTCTTCATCTGGTCTGAGTCTTTCTTTGGTCTGAGTCTTCATCTGGTCTGAGACTTCCTCTGGTCTGAGTCTTCATCTGGTCTGAATCTTCCTCTGGTCTGAGTCTTCCTCTGGTCTGAGTCTTCATCTGGTCTGAGTCTTCCTCTGGTCTGAGTCTTCATCTGGTCTGAGTCTTTATCTGGTCTGAGTCTATCTCTGGTCTGAGTCTTCATCTGGTCTGAGTCTTCATCTGGTCTGAGTCTTTATCTGGTCTGAGTCTTTCTTTGGTCTGATTCTTTCTCTGGTCTGAGTCTTTCTCTGGTCTGAGTCTTCATCTGGTCTGAGTCTTTCTCTGGTCTGAGTCTTCATCTGGTCTGAGTCTTTCTCTGGTCTGAGTATTTATCTGGTCTGAGTCTTTCTTTGGTCTGAGTCTTCATCTGGTCTGAGTCTTTATCTGGTCTGAGTCTTTCTCTGGTCTGAGTCTTCATCTGGTCTGAGTCTTTATCTGGTCTGAGTCTTCCTCTGGTCTGAGTCTTCCTCTGGTCTGAGTCTTCATCTGGTCTGAGTCTTCATCTGGTCTGAGTCTTCCTCTGGTCTGAGTCTTCATCTGGTCTGAGTCTTTCTTTGGTCTGAGTCTTCATCTGGTCTGAGTCGTTATCTGGTCTAAGTCTTTCTCTGGTCTGAGTCTTCATCTGGTCTGAGTCTTCATCTGGTCTGAGTCTTTATCTGGTCTGAGTCTTCATCTGGTCTGAGTCTTTCTCTGGTCTGAGTCTTCATCTGGTCTGAGTCTTCATCTGGTCTGAGTCTTTCTTTGGTCTGAGTCTTCATCTGGTCTGAGACTTCCTCTGGTCTGAGTCTTCATCTGGTCTGAATCTTCCTCTGGTCTGAGTCTTCATCTGGTCTGAGTCTTTCTTTGGTCTGAGTCTTCATCTGGTCTGAGACTTCCTCTGGTCTGAGTCTTCATCTGGTCTGAGTCTTCCTCTGGTCTGAGTCTTCATCTGGTCTGAGTCTTTATCTGGTCTGAGTCTATCTCTGGTCTGAGTCTTCATCTGGTCTGAGTCTTCATCTGGTCTGAGTCTTTCTCTGGTCTGAGTCTTCATCTGGTCTGAGTCGTCCTCTGGTCTGAGTCTTCATCTGGTCTGAGTCTTTCTTTGGTCTGAGTCTTCATCTGGTCTGAGATTTCCTCTGGTCTGAGTCTTCATCTGGTCTGAGTCTTCCTCTGGTCTGAGTCTTCATCTGGTCTGAGTCTTCATCTGGTCTGAGTCTTCATCTGGTCTGAGTCTTCCTCTGGTCTGAGTCTTCATCTGGTCTGAGTCGTCCTCTGGTCTGAGTCTTCATCTGGTCTGAGTCTTTCTTTGGTCTGAGTCTTCATCTGGTCTGAGATTTCCTCTGGTCTGAGTCTTCATCTGGTCTGAGTCTTCCTCTGGTCTGAGTCTTTTTCTGGTCTGAGTCTTTTTCTGGTCTGAGTCTTTCTTTGGTCTGAATCTTCATCTGGTCTGAATCTTCCTCTGGTCTGAGTCTTCATCTGGTCTGAGTCTTCATCTGGTCTGAGTCTTTCTTTGGTCTGAGTCTTCATCTGGTCTGAGTCTTCCTCTGGTCTGAGTCTTCATCTGGTCTGAGTCTTTATCTGGTCTGAGTCTATCTCTGGTCTGAGTCTTCATCTGGTCTGAGTCTTCATCTGGTCTGAATCTTCCTCTGGTCTGAGTCTTCATCTGGTCTGAGTCTTTCTTTGGTCTGAGTCTTCATCTGGTCTGAATCTTCCTCTGGTCTGAGTCTTTATCTGGTCTGAGTCTATCTCTGGTCTGAGTCTTCATCTGGTCTGAATCTTCCTCTGGTCTGAATCTTCCTCTGGTCTGAGTCTTCATCTGGTCTGAGTCTTTCTTTGGTCTGAGTCTTCATCTGGTCTGAGTCTTCCTCTGGTCTGAGTCTTCATCTGGTCTGAGTCTTTATCTGGTCTGAGTCTATCTCTGGTCTGAGTCTTCATCTGGTCTGAGTCTTCATCTGGTCTGAGTCTTTCTCTGGTCTGAGTCTTCATCTGGTCTGAGTCTTCATCTGGTCTGAGTCTTTCTCTGGTCTGAGTCTTCATCTGGTCTGAGTCTTCATCTGGTCTGAGTCTTTCTCTGGTCTGAGTCTTTATCTGGTCTGAGTCTTTCTTTGGTCTGAGTCTTTCTCTGGTCTGAGTCTTCATCTGGTCTGAGTCTTCATCTGGTCTGAGTCTTTCTTTGGTCTGAGTCTTCATCTGGTCTGAGTCTTTATCTGGTCTGAGTCTTTCTTTGGTCTGAGTCTTTCTCTGGTCTGAGTCTTTCTCTGGTCTGAGTCTTCATCTGGTCTGAGTCTTCATCTGGTCTGAGTCTTTCTTTGGTCTGAGTCTTCATCTGGTCTGAGTCTTTATCTGGTCTGAGTCTTTCTCTGGTCTGAGTCTTCATCTGGTCTGAGTCTTCCTCTGGTCTGAGTCTTCATCTGGTCTGAGTCTTCCTCTGGTCTGAGTCTTCCTCTGGTCTGAGTCTTCATCTGGTCTGAGTCTTCATCTGGTCTGAGTGTTCCTCTGGTCTGAGTCTTCATCTGGTCTGAGTCTTTCTTTGGTCTGAGTCTTCATCTGGTCTGAGTCGTTTTCTGGTCTAAGTCTTTCTCTGGTCTGAGTCTTCATCTGGTCTGAGTCTTCATCTGGTCTGAGTCTTTCTCTGGTCTGAGTCTTCATCTGGTCTGAGTCTTCCTCTGGTCTGAGTCTTCATCTGGTCTGAGTCTTCCTCTGGTCTGAGTCTTTTTCTGGTCTGAGTCTTTCTCTGGTCTGAGTCTTCATCTGGTCTGAGTCTTTCTTTGGTCTGAGTCTTCCTCTGGTCTGAGTCTTTCTTTGGTCTGAATCTTCATCTGGTCTGAATCTTCCTCTGGTCTGAGTCTTCATCTGGTCTGAGTCTTTCTCTGGTCTGAGTCTTTATCTGGTCTGAGTCTTTCTCTGGTCTGAGTCTTCCTCTGGTCTTAGTCTTTCTCTGGTCTGAGTCTTCCTCTGGTCT
Organism: Telmatherina bonti; assembly: GCF_933228915.1. Taxonomy (NCBI): domain Eukaryota; kingdom Metazoa; phylum Chordata; class Actinopteri; order Atheriniformes; family Telmatherinidae; genus Telmatherina; species Telmatherina bonti. The sequence continues at coordinate 40,288,356 of NC_136627.1, read as the reverse complement.
GAGTCTTTCTTTGGTCTGAGTCTTCATCTGGTCTGAGTCTTTCTCTGGTCTGAGTCTTCATCTGGTCTGAGTCTTCATCTGGTCTGAGTCTTCATCTGGTCTGAGTCTTCCTCTGGTCTGAGTCTTCATCTGGTCTGAGTCTTTCTTTGGTCTGAGTCTTCATCTGGTCTGAGTCTTTCTTTGGTCTGAGTCTTCATCTGGTCTGAGTCGTTATCTGGTCTAAGTCTTTCTCTGGTCTGAGTCTTCATCTGGTCTGAGTCTTCATCTGGTCTGAGTCTTCCTCTGGTCTGAGTCTTCATCTGGTCTGAGTCTTCCTCTGGTCTGAGTCTTTTTCTGGTCTGAGTCTTTTTCTGGTCTGAGTCTTTCTCTGGTCTGAGTGTTTCTTTGGTCTGAATCTTCATCTGGTGTGAATCTTCCTCTGGTCTGAGTCTTCATCTGGTCTGAGTCTTTCTTTGGTCTGAGTCTTCATCTGGTCTGAGACTTCCTCTGGTCTGAGTCTTCATCTGGTCTGAATCTTCCTCTGGTCTGAGTCTTCATCTGGTCTGAGTCTTTCTTTGGTCTGAGTCTTCATCTGGTCTGAGACTTCCTCTGGTCTGAGTCTTCATCTGGTCTGAGTCTTCCTCTGGTCTGAGTCTTCCTCTGGTCTGAGTCTTCATCTGGTCTGAGTCTTTATCTGGTCTGAGTCTATCTCTGGTCTGAGTCTTCGTCTGGTCTGAGTCTTCATCTGGTCTGAGTCTTTCTCTGGTCTGAGTCTTCATCTGGTCTGAGTCTTCCTCTGGTCTGAGTCTTTCTTTGGTCTGAGTCTTCATCTGGTCTGAGACTTCCTCTGGTCTGAGTCTTCATCTGGTCTGAGTCTTCCTCTGGTCTGAGTCTTCATCTGGTCTGAGTCTTTATCTGGTCTGAGTCTATCTCTGGTCTGAGTCTTCATCTGGTCTGAGTCTTCATCTGGTCTGAGTCTTCCTCTGGTCTGAGTCTTCATCTGGTCTGAGTCTTCCTCTGGTCTGAGTCTTTTTCTGGTCTGAGTCTTTTTCTGGTCTGAGTCTTTCTCTGGTCTGAGTCTTTTTCTGGTCTGAGTCTTTTTCTGGTCTGAGTCTTTCTTTGGTCTGAGTCTTCCTCTGGTCTGAGTCTTTCTTTGGTCTGAATCTTCATCTGGTCTGAATCTTCCTCTGGTCTGAGTCTTTCTTTGGTCTGAATCTTCATCTGGTCTGAATCTTCCTCTGGTCTGAGTCTTTCTTTGGTCTGAGTCTTCATCTGGTCTGAGTCTTCCTCTGGTCTGAGTCTTCATCTGGTCTGAGTCTTTCTTTGGTCTGAGTCTTCATCTGGTCTGAGACTTCCTCTGGTCTGAGTCTTCATCTGGTCTGAGTCTTCCTCTGGTCTGAGTCTTCATCTGGTCTGAGTCTTTATCTGGTCTGAGTCTATCTCTGGTCTGAGTCTTCATCTGGTCTGAGTCTTTCTCTGGTCTGAGTCTTCATCTGGTCTGAGTCTTCATCTGGTCTGAGTCTTTCTCTGGTCTGAGTCTTTATCTGGTCTGAGTCTTTCTTTGGTCTGATTCTTTCTCTGGTCTGAGTCTTTCTCTGGTCTGAGTCTTCATCTGGTCTGAGTCTTTCTCTGGTCTGAGTCTTCATCTGGTCTGAGTCTTTCTCTGGTCTGAGTCTTTATCTGGTCTGAGTCTTTCTTTGGTCTGAGTCTTCATCTGGTCTGAGTCTTTATCTGGTCTGAGTCTTTCTCTGGTCTGAGTCTTCATCTGGTCTGAGTCTTCATCTGGTCTGAGTCTTTATCTGGTCTGAGTCTTTATCTGGTCTGAGTCTTCCTCTGGTCTGAGTCTTCATCTGGTCTGAGTCTTCCTCTGGTCTGAGTCTTCCTCTGGTCTGAGTCTTCATCTGGTCTGAGTCTTCATCTGGTCTGAGTCTTCCTCTGGTCTGAGTCTTCATCTGGTCTGAGTCTTTCTTTGGTCTGAGTCTTCATCTGGTCTGAGTCGTTATCTGGTCTAAGTCTTTCTCTGGTCTGAGTCTTCATCTGGTCTGAGTCTTTATCTGGTCTGAGTCTTCATCTGGTCTGAGTCTTCCTCTGGTCTGAGTCTTCATCTGGTCTGAGTCTTCATCTGGTCTGAGTCTTTCTTTGGTCTGAGTCTTCATCTGGTCTGAGACTTCCTCTGGTCTGAGTCTTCATCTGGTCTGAATCTTCCTCTGGTCTGAGTCTTCATCTGGTCTGAGTCTTTCTTTGGTCTGAGTCTTCATCTGGTCTGAGACTTCCTCTGGTCTGAGTCTTCATCTGGTCTGAGTCTTTCTTTGGTCTGAGTCTTCATCTGGTCTGAGACTTCCTCTGGTCTGAGTCTTCATCTGGTCTGAATCTTCCTCTGGTCTGAGTCTTCCTCTGGTCTGAGTCTTCATCTGGTCTGAGTCTTCCTCTGGTCTGAGTCTTCATCTGGTCTGAGTCTTTATCTGGTCTGAGTCTATCTCTGGTCTGAGTCTTCATCTGGTCTGAGTCTTCATCTGGTCTGAGTCTTTATCTGGTCTGAGTCTTTCTTTGGTCTGATTCTTTCTCTGGTCTGAGTCTTTCTCTGGTCTGAGTCTTCATCTGGTCTGAGTCTTTCTCTGGTCTGAGTCTTCATCTGGTCTGAGTCTTTCTCTGGTCTGAGTCTTTATCTGGTCTGAGTCTTTCTTTGGTCTGAGTCTTCATCTGGTCTGAGTCTTTATCTGGTCTGAGTCTTTCTCTGGTCTGAGTCTTCATCTGGTCTGAGTCTTTATCTGGTCTGAGTCTTCCTCTGGTCTGAGTCTTCCTCTGGTCTGAGTCTTCATCTGGTCTGAGTCTTCATCTGGTCTGAGTCTTCCTCTGGTCTGAGTCTTCATCTGGTCTGAGTCTATCTTTGGTCTGAGTCTTCATCTGGTCTGAGTCGTTATCTGGTCTAAGTCTTTCTCTGGTCTGAGTCTTCATCTGGTCTGAGTCTTCATCTGGTCTGAGTCTTTATCTGGTCTGAGTCTTCATCTGGTCTGAGTCTTTCTCTGGTCTGAGTCTTCATCTGGTCTGAGTCTTCATCTGGTCTGAGTCTTTCTTTGGTCTGAGTCTTCATCTGGTCTGAGACTTCCTCTGGTCTGAGTCTTCATCTGGTCTGAATCTTCCTCTGGTCTGAGTCTTCATCTGGTCTGAGTCTTTCTTTGGTCTGAGTCTTCATCTGGTCTGAGACTTCCTCTGGTCTGAGTCTTCATCTGGTCTGAGTCTTCCTCTGGTCTGAGTCTTCATCTGGTCTGAGTCTTTATCTGGTCTGAGTCTATCTCTGGTCTGAGTCTTCATCTGGTCTGAGTCTTCATCTGGTCTGAGTCTTTCTCTGGTCTGAGTCTTCATCTGGTCTGAGTCGTCCTCTGGTCTGAGTCTTCATCTGGTCTGAGTCTTTCTTTGGTCTGAGTCTTCATCTGGTCTGAGATTTCCTCTGGTCTGAGTCTTCATCTGGTCTGAGTCTTCCTCTGGTCTGAGTCTTCATCTGGTCTGAGTCTTTATCTGGTCTGAGTCTTCCTCTGGTCTGAGTCTTCATCTGGTCTGAGTCTTCCTCTGGTCTGAGTCTTCCTCTGGTCTGAGTCTTCATCTGGTCTGAGTCTTCATCTGGTCTGAGTCTTCCTCTGGTCTGAGTCTTCATCTGGTCTGAGTCTTTCTTTGGTCTGAGTCTTCATCTGGTCTGAGTCGTTATCTGGTCTAAGTCTTTCTCTGGTCTGAGTCTTCATCTGGTCTGAGTCTTCATCTGGTCTGAGTCTTTATCTGGTCTGAGTCTATCTCTGGTCTGAGTCTTCATCTGGTCTGAGTCTTCATCTGGTCTGAATCTTCCTCTGGTCTGAGTCTTCATCTGGTCTGAGTCTTTCTTTGGTCTGAGTCTTCATCTGGTCTGAATCTTCCTCTGGTCTGAGTCTTTATCTGGTCTGAGTCTATCTCTGGTCTGAGTCTTCATCTGGTCTGAATCTTCCTCTGGTCTGAATCTTCCTCTGGTCTGAGTCTTCATCTGGTCTGAGTCTTTCTTTGGTCTGAGTCTTCATCTGGTCTGAGTCTTCCTCTGGTCTGAGTCTTCATCTGGTCTGAGTCTTTATCTGGTCTGAGTCTATCTCTGGTCTGAGTCTTCATCTGGTCTGAGTCTTCATCTGGTCTGAGTCTTTCTCTGGTCTGAGTCTTCATCTGGTCTGAGTCTTCATCTGGTCTGAGTCTTTCTCTGGTCTGAGTCTTCATCTGGTCTGAGTCTTCATCTGGTCTGAGTCTTTCTCTGGTCTGAGTCTTTATCTGGTCTGAGTCTTTCTTTGGTCTGAGTCTTTCTCTGGTCTGAGTCTTCATCTGGTCTGAGTCTTCATCTGGTCTGAGTCTTTCTTTGGTCTGAGTCTTCATCTGGTCTGAGTCTTTATCTGGTCTGAGTCTTTCTTTGGTCTGAGTCTTTCTCTGGTCTGAGTCTTTCTCTGGTCTGAGTCTTCATCTGGTCTGAGTCTTCATCTGGTCTGAGTCTTTCTTTGGTCTGAGTCTTCATCTGGTCTGAGTCTTTATCTGGTCTGAGTCTTTCTCTGGTCTGAGTCTTCATCTGGTCTGAGTCTTCCTCTGGTCTGAGTCTTCATCTGGTCTGAGTCTTCCTCTGGTCTGAGTCTTCCTCTGGTCTGAGTCTTCATCTGGTCTGAGTCTTCATCTGGTCTGAGTGTTCCTCTGGTCTGAGTCTTCATCTGGTCTGAGTCTTTCTTTGGTCTGAGTCTTCATCTGGTCTGAGTCGTTTTCTGGTCTAAGTCTTTCTCTGGTCTGAGTCTTCATCTGGTCTGAGTCTTCATCTGGTCTGAGTCTTTCTCTGGTCTGAGTCTTCATCTGGTCTGAGTCTTCCTCTGGTCTGAGTCTTCATCTGGTCTGAGTCTTCCTCTGGTCTGAGTCTTTTTCTGGTCTGAGTCTTTCTCTGGTCTGAGTCTTCATCTGGTCTGAGTCTTTCTTTGGTCTGAGTCTTCCTCTGGTCTGAGTCTTTCTTTGGTCTGAATCTTCATCTGGTCTGAATCTTCCTCTGGTCTGAGTCTTCATCTGGTCTGAGTCTTTCTCTGGTCTGAGTCTTTATCTGGTCTGAGTCTTTCTCTGGTCTGAGTCTTCCTCTGGTCTTAGTCTTTCTCTGGTCTGAGTCTTCCTCTGGTCTGAGTCTTTCTTTGGTCTGAGTCTTCATCTGGTCTGAGTCTTTCTCTGGTCTGAGTCTTCATCTGGTCTGAGTCTTCATCTGGTCTGAGTCTTCATCTGGTCTGAGTCTTCCTCTGGTCTGAGTCTTCATCTGGTCTGAGTCTTTCTTTGGTCTGAGTCTTCATCTGGTCTGAGTCTTTCTTTGGTCTGAGTCTTCATCTGGTCTGAGTCGTTATCTGGTCTAAGTCTTTCTCTGGTCTGAGTCTTCATCTGGTCTGAGTCTTCATCTGGTCTGAGTCTTCCTCTGGTCTGAGTCTTCATCTGGTCTGAGTCTTCCTCTGGTCTGAGTCTTTTTCTGGTCTGAGTCTTTTTCTGGTCTGAGTCTTTCTCTGGTCTGAGTGTTTCTTTGGTCTGAATCTTCATCTGGTGTGAATCTTCCTCTGGTCTGAGTCTTCATCTGGTCTGAGTCTTTCTTTGGTCTGAGTCTTCATCTGGTCTGAGACTTCCTCTGGTCTGAGTCTTCATCTGGTCTGAATCTTCCTCTGGTCTGAGTCTTCATCTGGTCTGAGTCTTTCTTTGGTCTGAGTCTTCATCTGGTCTGAGACTTCCTCTGGTCTGAGTCTTCATCTGGTCTGAGTCTTCCTCTGGTCTGAGTCTTCCTCTGGTCTGAGTCTTCATCTGGTCTGAGTCTTTATCTGGTCTGAGTCTATCTCTGGTCTGAGTCTTCGTCTGGTCTGAGTCTTCATCTGGTCTGAGTCTTTCTCTGGTCTGAGTCTTCATCTGGTCTGAGTCTTCCTCTGGTCTGAGTCTTTCTTTGGTCTGAGTCTTCATCTGGTCTGAGACTTCCTCTGGTCTGAGTCTTCATCTGGTCTGAGTCTTCCTCTGGTCTGAGTCTTCATCTGGTCTGAGTCTTTATCTGGTCTGAGTCTATCTCTGGTCTGAGTCTTCATCTGGTCTGAGTCTTCATCTGGTCTGAGTCTTCCTCTGGTCTGAGTCTTCATCTGGTCTGAGTCTTCCTCTGGTCTGAGTCTTTTTCTGGTCTGAGTCTTTTTCTGGTCTGAGTCTTTCTCTGGTCTGAGTCTTTTTCTGGTCTGAGTCTTTTTCTGGTCTGAGTCTTTCTTTGGTCTGAGTCTTCCTCTGGTCTGAGTCTTTCTTTGGTCTGAATCTTCATCTGGTCTGAATCTTCCTCTGGTCTGAGTCTTTCTTTGGTCTGAATCTTCATCTGGTCTGAATCTTCCTCTGGTCTGAGTCTTTCTTTGGTCTGAGTCTTCATCTGGTCTGAGTCTTCCTCTGGTCTGAGTCTTCATCTGGTCTGAGTCTTTCTTTGGTCTGAGTCTTCATCTGGTCTGAGACTTCCTCTGGTCTGAGTCTTCATCTGGTCTGAGTCTTCCTCTGGTCTGAGTCTTCATCTGGTCTGAGTCTTTATCTGGTCTGAGTCTATCTCTGGTCTGAGTCTTCATCTGGTCTGAGTCTTTCTCTGGTCTGAGTCTTCATCTGGTCTGAGTCTTCATCTGGTCTGAGTCTTTCTCTGGTCTGAGTCTTTATCTGGTCTGAGTCTTTCTTTGGTCTGATTCTTTCTCTGGTCTGAGTCTTTCTCTGGTCTGAGTCTTCATCTGGTCTGAGTCTTTCTCTGGTCTGAGTCTTCATCTGGTCTGAGTCTTTCTCTGGTCTGAGTCTTTATCTGGTCTGAGTCTTTCTTTGGTCTGAGTCTTCATCTGGTCTGAGTCTTTATCTGGTCTGAGTCTTTCTCTGGTCTGAGTCTTCATCTGGTCTGAGTCTTTATCTGGTCTGAGTCTTCCTCTGGTCTGAGTCTTCATCTGGTCTGAGTCTTCCTCTGGTCTGAGTCTTCCTCTGGTCTGAGTCTTCATCTGGTCTGAGTCTTCATCTGGTCTGAGTCTTCCTCTGGTCTGAGTCTTCATCTGGTCTGAGTCTTTCTTTGGTCTGAGTCTTCATCTGGTCTGAGTCGTTATCTGGTCTAAGTCTTTCTCTGGTCTGAGTCTTCATCTGGTCTGAGTCTTTATCTGGTCTGAGTCTTCATCTGGTCTGAGTCTTCCTCTGGTCTGAGTCTTCATCTGGTCTGAGTCTTCATCTGGTCTGAGTCTTTCTTTGGTCTGAGTCTTCATCTGGTCTGAGACTTCCTCTGGTCTGAGTCTTCATCTGGTCTGAATCTTCCTCTGGTCTGAGTCTTCATCTGGTCTGAGTCTTTCTTTGGTCTGAGTCTTCATCTGGTCTGAGACTTCCTCTGGTCTGAGTCTTCATCTGGTCTGAGTCTTTCTTTGGTCTGAGTCTTCATCTGGTCTGAGACTTCCTCTGGTCTGAGTCTTCATCTGGTCTGAATCTTCCTCTGGTCTGAGTCTTCCTCTGGTCTGAGTCTTCATCTGGTCTGAGTCTTCCTCTGGTCTGAGTCTTCATCTGGTCTGAGTCTTTATCTGGTCTGAGTCTATCTCTGGTCTGAGTCTTCATCTGGTCTGAGTCTTCATCTGGTCTGAGTCTTTATCTGGTCTGAGTCTTTCTTTGGTCTGATTCTTTCTCTGGTCTGAGTCTTTCTCTGGTCTGAGTCTTCATCTGGTCTGAGTCTTTCTCTGGTCTGAGTCTTCATCTGGTCTGAGTCTTTCTCTGGTCTGAGTCTTTATCTGGTCTGAGTCTTTCTTTGGTCTGAGTCTTCATCTGGTCTGAGTCTTTATCTGGTCTGAGTCTTTCTCTGGTCTGAGTCTTCATCTGGTCTGAGTCTTTATCTGGTCTGAGTCTTCCTCTGGTCTGAGTCTTCCTCTGGTCTGAGTCTTCATCTGGTCTGAGTCTTCATCTGGTCTGAGTCTTCCTCTGGTCTGAGTCTTCATCTGGTCTGAGTCTATCTTTGGTCTGAGTCTTCATCTGGTCTGAGTCGTTATCTGGTCTAAGTCTTTCTCTGGTCTGAGTCTTCATCTGGTCTGAGTCTTCATCTGGTCTGAGTCTTTATCTGGTCTGAGTCTTCATCTGGTCTGAGTCTTTCTCTGGTCTGAGTCTTCATCTGGTCTGAGTCTTCATCTGGTCTGAGTCTTTCTTTGGTCTGAGTCTTCATCTGGTCTGAGACTTCCTCTGGTCTGAGTCTTCATCTGGTCTGAATCTTCCTCTGGTCTGAGTCTTCATCTGGTCTGAGTCTTTCTTTGGTCTGAGTCTTCATCTGGTCTGAGACTTCCTCTGGTCTGAGTCTTCATCTGGTCTGAGTCTTCCTCTGGTCTGAGTCTTCATCTGGTCTGAGTCTTTATCTGGTCTGAGTCTATCTCTGGTCTGAGTCTTCATCTGGTCTGAGTCTTCATCTGGTCTGAGTCTTTCTCTGGTCTGAGTCTTCATCTGGTCTGAGTCGTCCTCTGGTCTGAGTCTTCATCTGGTCTGAGTCTTTCTTTGGTCTGAGTCTTCATCTGGTCTGAGATTTCCTCTGGTCTGAGTCTTCATCTGGTCTGAGTCTTCCTCTGGTCTGAGTCTTCATCTGGTCTGAGTCTTTATCTGGTCTGAGTCTTCCTCTGGTCTGAGTCTTCATCTGGTCTGAGTCTTCCTCTGGTCTGAGTCTTCCTCTGGTCTGAGTCTTCATCTGGTCTGAGTCTTCATCTGGTCTGAGTCTTCCTCTGGTCTGAGTCTTCATCTGGTCTGAGTCTTTCTTTGGTCTGAGTCTTCATCTGGTCTGAGTCGTTATCTGGTCTAAGTCTTTCTCTGGTCTGAGTCTTCATCTGGTCTGAGTCTTCATCTGGTCTGAGTCTTTATCTGGTCTGAGTCTTCATCTGGTCTGAGTCTTCCTCTGGTCTGAGTCTTCATCTGGTCTGAGTCTTCATCTGGTCTGAGTCTTTCTTTGGTCTGAGTCTTCATCTGGTCTGAGACTTCCTCTGGTCTGAGTCTTCATCTGGTCTGAATCTTCCTCTGGTCTGAGTCTTCCTCTGGTCTGAGTCTTCATCTGGTCTGAGTCTTCCTCTGGTCTGAGTCTTCATCTGGTCTGAGTCTTTATCTGGTCTGAGTCTATCTCTGGTCTGAGTCTTCATCTGGTCTGAGTCTTTATCTGGTCTGAGTCTTTCTTTGGTCTGATTCTTTCTCTGGTCTGAGTCTTTCTCTGGTCTGAGTCTTCATCTGGTCTGAGTCTTTCTCTGGTCTGAGTCTTCATCTGGTCTGAGTCTTTCTCTGGTCTGAGTATTTATCTGGTCTGAGTCTTTCTTTGGTCTGAGTCTTCATCTGGTCTGAGTCTTTCTCTGGTCTGAGTCTTCATCTGGTCTGAGTCTTTCTCTGGTCTGAGTCTTCATCTGGTCTGAGTCTTTCTCTGGTCTGAGTCTTCATCTGGTCTGAGTCTTTCTCTGGTCTGAGTATTTATCTGGTCTGAGTCTTTCTCTGGTCTGAGTCTTCATCTGGTCTGAGTCTTTATCTGGTCTGAGTCTTCCTCTGGTCTGAGTCTTCCTCTGGTCTGAGTCTTCATCTGGTCTGAGTCTTCATCTGGTCTGAGTCTTCCTCTGGTCTGAGTCTTCATCTGGTCTGAGTCTTTCTTTGGTCTGAGTCTTCATCTGGTCTGAGTCGTTATCTGGTCTAAGTCTTTCTCTGGTCTGAGTCTTCATCTGGTCTGAGTCTTCATCTGGTCTGAGTCTTTATCTGGTCTGAGTCTTCATCTGGTCTGAGTCTTTCTCTGGTCTGAGTCTTCATCTGGTCTGAGTCTTCATCTGGTCTGAGTCTTTCTTTGGTCTGAGTCTTCATCTGGTCTGAGACTTCCTCTGGTCTGAGTCTTCATCTGGTCTGAATCTTCCTCTGGTCTGAGTCTTCATCTGGTCTGAGTCTTTCTTTGGTCTGAGTCTTCATCTGGTCTGAGACTTCCTCTGGTCTGAGTCTTCATCTGGTCTGAGTCTTCCTCTGGTCTGAGTCTTCATCTGGTCTGAGTCTTTATCTGGTCTGAGTCTATCTCTGGTCTGAGTCTTCATCTGGTCTGAGTCTTCATCTGGTCTGAGTCTTTCTCTGGTCTGAGTCTTCATCTGGTCTGAGTCGTCCTCTGGTCTGAGTCTTCATCTGGTCTGAGTCTTTCTTTGGTCTGAGTCTTCATCTGGTCTGAGATTTCCTCTGGTCTGAGTCTTCATCTGGTCTGAGTCTTCCTCTGGTCTGAGTCTTCATCTGGTCTGAGTCTTCATCTGGTCTGAGTCTTCATCTGGTCTGAGTCTTCCTCTGGTCTGAGTCTTCATCTGGTCTGAGTCTTCCTCTGGTCTGAGTCTTTTTCTGGTCTGAGTCTTTTTCTGGTCTGAGTCTTTCTTTGGTCTGAATCTTCATCTGGTCTGAATCTTCCTCTGGTCTGAGTCTTCATCTGGTCTGAGTCTTCATCTGGTCTGAGTCTTTCTTTGGTCTGAGTCTTCATCTGGTCTGAGTCTTCCTCTGGTCTGAGTCTTCATCTGGTCTGAGTCTTTATCTGGTCTGAGTCTATCTCTGGTCTGAGTCTTCATCTGGTCTGAGTCTTCATCTGGTCTGAATCTTCCTCTGGTCTGAGTCTTCATCTGGTCTGAGTCTTTCTTTGGTCTGAGTCTTCATCTGGTCTGAATCTTCCTCTGGTCTGAGTCTTTATCTGGTCTGAGTCTATCTCTGGTCTGAGTCTTCATCTGGTCTGAATCTTCCTCTGGTCTGAATCTTCCTCTGGTCTGAGTCTTCATCTGGTCTGAGTCTTTCTTTGGTCTGAGTCTTCATCTGGTCTGAGTCTTCCTCTGGTCTGAGTCTTCATCTGGTCTGAGTCTTTATCTGGTCTGAGTCTATCTCTGGTCTGAGTCTTCATCTGGTCTGAGTCTTCATCTGGTCTGAGTCTTTCTCTGGTCTGAGTCTTCATCTGGTCTGAGTCTTCATCTGGTCTGAGTCTTTCTCTGGTCTGAGTCTTCATCTGGTCTGAGTCTTCATCTGGTCTGAGTCTTTCTCTGGTCTGAGTCTTTATCTGGTCTGAGTCTTTCTTTGGTCTGAGTCTTTCTCTGGTCTGAGTCTTCATCTGGTCTGAGTCTTCATCTGGTCTGAGTCTTTCTTTGGTCTGAGTCTTCATCTGGTCTGAGTCTTTATCTGGTCTGAGTCTTTCTTTGGTCTGAGTCTTTCTCTGGTCTGAGTCTTTCTCTGGTCTGAGTCTTCATCTGGTCTGAGTCTTCATCTGGTCTGAGTCTTTCTTTGGTCTGAGTCTTCATCTGGTCTGAGTCTTTATCTGGTCTGAGTCTTTCTCTGGTCTGAGTCTTCATCTGGTCTGAGTCTTCCTCTGGTCTGAGTCTTCATCTGGTCTGAGTCTTCCTCTGGTCTGAGTCTTCCTCTGGTCTGAGTCTTCATCTGGTCTGAGTCTTCATCTGGTCTGAGTGTTCCTCTGGTCTGAGTCTTCATCTGGTCTGAGTCTTTCTTTGGTCTGAGTCTTCATCTGGTCTGAGTCGTTTTCTGGTCTAAGTCTTTCTCTGGTCTGAGTCTTCATCTGGTCTGAGTCTTCATCTGGTCTGAGTCTTTATCTGGTCTGAGTCTTCATCTGGTCTGAGTCTTCCTCTGGTCTGAGTCTTCATCTGGTCTGAGTCTTCCTCTGGTCTGAGTCTTTTTCTGGTCTGAGTCTTTCTCTGGTCTGAGTCTTTCTCTGGTCTGAGTCTTCATCTGGTCTGAGTCTTTCTTTGGTCTGAGTCTTCCTCTGGTCTGAGTCTTTCTTTGGTCTGAATCTTCATCTGGTCTGAATCTTCCTCTGGTCTGAGTCTTCATCTGGTCTGAGTCTTTCTCTGGTCTGAGTCTTTATCTGGTCTGAGTCTTTCTCTGGTCTGAGTCTTCCTCTGGTCTGAGTCTTTCTCTGGTCTGAGTCTTCCTCTGGTCTGAGTCTTTCTTTGGTCTGAGTCTTCATCTGGTCTGAGTCTTTCTCTGGTCTGAGTCTTCATCTGGTCTGAGTCTTCATCTGGTCTGAGTCTTTATCTGGTCTGAGTCTTTCTTTGGTCTGAGTCTTCATCTGGTCTGAGTCTTTCTCTGGTCTGAGTCTTTCTCTGGTCTGAGTCTTTATCTGGTCTGATTCTTTCTTTGGTCTGAGTCTTCATCTGGTCTGAGTCTTTATCTGGTCTGAGTCTTTCTTTGGTCTGAGTCTTTCTATGGTCTGAGTCTTTCTCTGGTCTGAGTCTTTCTCTGGTCTGAGTATTCCTCTGGTCTGAGTCTTCATCTGGTCTGAGTCTTCCTCTGGTCTGAGTCTTCCTCTGGTCTGAGTCTTTCTTTGGTCTGAGTCTTTCTCTGGTCTGAGTCTTCATCTGGTCTGAGTCTTTATCTGGTCTGAGTCTTTCTTTGGTCTGAGTCTTTCTTTGGTCTGAGTATTCCTCTGGTCTGAGTCTTTCTCTGGTCTGAGTCTTTATCTGGTCTGAGTCTTTCTCTGGTCTGAGTATTCCTCTGGTCTGAGTCTTCATCTGGTCTGAGTCTTCCTCTGGTCTGAGTCTTCCTCTGGTCTGAGTCTTTCTTTGGTCTGAGTCTTTCTCTGGTCTGAGTCTTCATCTGGTCTGAGTCTTTATCTGGTCTGAGTCTTTCTTTGGTCTGAGTCTTTATCTGGTCTGAGTCTTTATCTGGTCTGAGTCTTTCTCTTGTCTGAGTCTTCATCTGGTCTGAGTCTTCCTCTGGTCTGAGTCTTCCTCTGGTCTGAGTCTTTCTTTGGTCTGAGTCTTTCTCTGGTCTGAGTCTTCATCTGGTCTGAGTCTTTATCTGGTCTGAGTCTTTCTTTGGTCTGAGTCTTTATCTGGTCTGAGTCTTTATCTGGTCTGAGTCTTTCTCTTGTCTGAGTCTTCATCTGGTCTGAGTCTTCCTCTGGTCTGAGTCTTCCTCTGGTCTGAGTCTTTCTCTGGTCTGAGTCTTTCTCTGGTCTGAGTCTTCATCTGGTCTGAGTCTTTATCTGGTCTGAGTCTTTCTTTGGTCTGAGTCTTTCTTTGGTCTGAGTCTTTCTTTGGTCCGAGTCTTCATCTGGTCTGAGACTTCCTCTGGTCTGAGTCTTCATCTGGTCTGACTCTTCCTCTGGTCTGAGTCTTCATCTGGTCTGAGTCTTCATCTGGTCTGAGTCTTTCTTTGGTCTGAGTCTTCATCTGGTCTGAGACTTCCTCTGGTCTGAGTCTTCATCTGGTCTGAGTCTTTCTCTGGTCTGAGTCTTCATCTCGTCTGAGTCTTCATCTGGTCTGAGTCTTTCTCTGGTCTGAGTCTTTATCTGGTCTGAGTCTTTCTCTGGTCTGAGTCTTCCTCTGGTCTGAGTCTTCATCTGGTCTGAGTCTTCCTCTGGTCTGAGTCTTCATCTGGTCTGAGTCTTTCTTTGGTCTGAGTCTTCATCTGGTCTGAGTCTTTCTCTGGTCTGAGTCTTTATCTGGTCTGAGTCTTTCTTTGGTCTGAGTCTTTCTTTGGTCCGAGTCTTCATCTGGTCTGAGACTTCCTCTGGTCTGAGTCTTCATCTGGTCTGACTCTTCCTCTGGTCTGAGTCTTCATCTGGTCTGAGTCTTTCTTTGGTCTGAGTCTTCATCTGGTCTGAGTCTTTCTCTGGTCTGAGTCTTTATCTGGTCTGAGTCTTTCTTTGGTCTGAGTCTTTCTCTGGTCTGAGTCTTCCTCTGGTCTGAGTATTTCTTTGGTCTGAGTCTTCATCTGGTCTGAGTCTTTCTCTGGTCTGAGTCTTCATCTGGTCTGAGTCTTTATCTGGTCTGAGTCTTTCTTTGGTCTGAGTCTTCATCTGGTCTGAGTCTTTATCTGGTCTGAGTCTTTCTCTGGTCTGAGTCTTCATCTGGTCTGAGTCTTTATCTGGTCTGAGTCTTTCTTTGGTCTGAGTCTTCATCTGGTCTGAGTCTTTCTTTGGTCTGAGTCTTCATCTGGTCTGAGTCTTTCTCTGGTCTGAGTCTTCATCTGGTCTGAGTCTTCATCTGGTCTGAGTCTTTATCTGGTCTGAGTCTTTCTTTGGTCTGAGTCTTCATCTGGTCTGAGTCTTTATCTGGTCTGAGTCTTTCTTTGGTCTGAGTCTTTCTTTGGTCTGAGTCTTTCTCTGGTCTGAGTCTTTCTCTGGTCTGAGTATTCGTCTGGTCTGAGTCTTTATCTGGTCTGAGTCTTTATCTGGTCTGAGTCTTTCTCTGGTCTGAGTCTTCATCTGGTCTGAGTCTTTATCTGGTCTGAGTCTTCCTCTGGTCTGAGTCTTCATCTGGTCTGAGTCTTTCTCTGGTCTGAGTCTTCATCTGGTCTGAGTCTTCATCTGGTCTGAGTCTTCCTCTGGTCTGAGTCTTTATCTGGTCTGAGTCTTTCTCTGGTCTGAGTCTTCATCTGGTCTGAGTCTTCCTCTGGTCTGAGTCTTCCTCTGGTCTGAGTCTTTCTTTGGTCTGAGTCTTTCTCTGGTCTGAGTCTTCATCTGGTCTGAGTCTTTCTCTGGTCTGAGTCTTCATCTGGTCTGAGTCTTTATCTGGTCTGAGTCTTTATCTGGTCTGAGTCTTTATCTGGTCTGAGTCTTTCTCTTGTCTGAGTCTTCATCTGGTCTGAGTCTTCCTCTGGTCTGAGTCTTCCTCTGGTCTGAGTCTTTCTTTGGTCTGAGTCTTTCTCTGGTCTGAGTCTTCATCTGGTCTGAGTCTTTATCTGGTCTGAGTCTTTCTTTGGTCTGAGTCTTTATCTGGTCTGAGTCTTTATCTGGTCTGAGTCTTTCTCTTGTCTGAGTCTTCATCTGGTCTGAGTCTTCCTCTGGTCTGAGTCTTCCTCTGGTCTGAGTCTTTCTTTGGTCTGAGTCTTTCTCTGGTCTGAGTCTTCATCTGGTCTGAGTCTTTATCTGGTCTGAGTCTTTCTTTGGTCTGAGTCTTTCTTTGGTCTGAGTCTTTCTTTGGTCCGAGTCTTCATCTGGTCTGAGACTTCCTCTGGTCTGAGTCTTCATCTGGTCTGAGTCTTCATCTGGTCTGAGTCTTTCTTTGGTCCGAGTCTTCATCTGGTCTGAGACTTCCTCTGGTCTGAGTCTTCATCTGGTCTGAGTCTTCATCTGGTCTGAGTCTTTCTCTGGTCTGAGTCTTCATCTGGTCTGACTCTTCCTCTGGTCTGAGTCTTCATCTGGTCTGAGTCTTCATCTGGTCTGAGTCTTTCTTTGGTCTGAGTCTTCATCTGGTCTGAGACTTCCTCTGGTCTGAGTCTTCATCTGGTCTGAGTCTTTCTCTGGTCTGAGTCTTCATCTCGTCTGAGTCTTCATCTGGTCTGAGTCTTTCTCTGGTCTGAGTCTTTATCTGGTCTGAGTCTTTCTCTGGTCTGAGTCTTCCTCTGGTCTGAGTCTTCATCTGGTCTGAGTCTTCCTCTGGTCTGAGTCTTCATCTGGTCTGAGTCTTTCTTTGGTCTGAGTCTTTCTCTGGTCTGAGTCTTTCTCTGGTCTGAGTCTTTATCTGGTCTGAGTCTTTCTTTGGTCTGAGTCTTTCTTTGGTCCGAGTCTTCATCTGGTCTGAGACTTCCTCTGGTCTGAGTCTTCATCTGGTCTGACTCTTCCTCTGGTCTGAGTCTTCATCTGGTCTGAGTCTTTCTTTGGTCTGAGTCTTCATCTGGTCTGAGTCTTTCTCTGGTCTGAGTCTTTATCTGGTCTGAGTCTTTCTTTGGTCTGAGTCTTTCTCTGGTCTGAGTCTTCCTCTGGTCTGAGTCTTTCTTTGGTCTGAGTCTTCATCTGGTCTGAGTCTTTCTCTGGTCTGAGTCTTCATCTGGTCTGAGTCTTTATCTGGTCTGAGTCTTTCTTTGGTCTGAGTCTTCATCTGGTCTGAGTCTTTATCTGGTCTGAGTCTTTCTCTGGTCTGAGTCTTCATCTGGTCTGAGTCTTTATCTGGTCTGAGTCTTTCTTTGGTCTGAGTCTTCATCTGGTCTGAGTCTTTCTTTGGTCTGAGTCTTCATCTGGTCTGAGTCTTTCTCTGGTCTGAGTCTTTATCTGGTCTGAGTCTTTCTTTGGTCTGAGTCTTCATCTGGTCTGAGTCTTTATCTGGTCTGAGTCTTTCTTTGGTCTGAGTCTTTCTTTGGTCTGAGTCTTTCTCTGGTCTGAGTCTTTCTCTGGTCTGAGTATTCCTCTGGTCTGAGTCTTTATCTGGTCTGAGTCTTTATCTGGTCTGAGTCTTCCTCTGGTCTGAGTCTTCATCTGGTCTGAGTCTTTCTCTGGTCTGAGTCTTCATCTGGTCTGAGTCTTCATCTGGTCTGAGTCTTCCTCTGGTCTGAGTCTTTATCTGGTCTGAGTCTTTCTCTGGTCTGAGTCTTCATCTGGTCTGAGTCTTCCTCTGGTCTGAGTCTTTCTCTGGTCTGAGTCTTCATCTGGTCTGAGTCTTTATCTGGTCTGAGTCTTTCTTTGGTCTGAGTCTTTATCTGGTCTGAGTCTTTATCTGGTCTGAGTCTTCATCTGGTCTGAGTCTTCATCTGGTCTGAGTCTTTCTTTGGTCTGAGTCTTCATCTGGTCTGAGTCTTTCTCTGGTCTGAGTCTTTCTCTGGTCTGAGTCTTTCTTTGGTCTGAGTCTTTATCTGGTCTGAGTCTTTCTCTGGTCTGAGTCTTCATCTGGTCTGAGTCTTTATCTGGTCTGAGTCTTTCTTTGGTCTGAGTCTTTATCTGGTCTGAGTCTTTCTCTGGTCTGAGTCTTCATCTGGTCTGAGTCTTTATCTGGTCTGAGTCTTTCTTTGGTCTGAGTCTTTATCTGGTCTGAGTCTTCATCTGGTCTGAGTCTTTATCTGGTCTGAGTCTGTCTTTGGTCTGAGTCTTCATCTGGTCTGAGTCTTTCTCTGGTCTGAGTCTTTCTCTGGTCTGAGTCTTTATCTGGTCTGAGTCTTTCTTTGGTCTGAGTCTTCATCTGGTCTGAGTCTTTCTTTGGTCTGAGTCTTTATCTGGTCTGAGTCTTTCTCTGGTCTGAGTCTTCATCTGGTCTGAGTCTTTATCTGGTCTGAGTCTTTCTTTGGTCTGAGTCTTTATCTGGTCTGAGTCTTTCTTTGGTCTGAGTCTTTCTTTGGTCTGAGTCTTTATCTGGTCTGAGTCTTTCTCTGGTCTGAGTATTCCTCTGGTCTGAGTCTTCATCTGGTCTGAGTCTTCCTCTGGTCTGAGTCTTCCTCTGGTCTGAGTCTTTCTTTGGTCTGAGTCTTCATCTGGTCTGAGTCTTTATCTGGTCTGAGTCTTTCTTTGGTCTGAGTCTTTATCTGGTCTGAGTCTTTATCTGGTCTGAGTCTTTCTCTTGTCTGAGTCTTCATCTGGTCTGAGTCTTCCTCTGGTCTGAGTCTTCCTCTGGTCTGAGTCTTTCTTTGGTCTGAGTCTTTCTCTGGTCTGAGTCTTCATCTGGTCTGAGTCTTTATCTGGTCTGAGTCTTTCTTTGGTCTGAGTCTTTATCTGGTCTGAGTCTTTATCTGGTCTGAGTCTTCATCTGGTCTGAGTCTTTATCTGGTCTGAGTCTTTATCTGGTCTGAGTCTTCCTCTGGTCTGAGTCTTTCTCTGGTCTGAGTCTTTATCTGGTCTGAGTCTTTCTTTGGTCTGAGTCTTCATCTGGTCTGAGTCTTCCTCTGGTCTGAGTCTTCCTCTGGTCTGAGTCTTCCTCTGGTCTGAGTCTTTTTCTGGTCTGAGTCTTTATCTGGTCTGAGTCTTTCTCTGGTCTGAGTCTTCATCTGGTCTGAGTCTTTATCTGGTCTGAGTCTTCCTCTGGTCTGAGTCTTCATCTGGTCTGAGTCTTTCTCTGGTCTGAGTCTTTCTCTTGTCTGAGTCTTCATCTGGTCTGAGTCTTTTTCTGGTCTGAGTCTTCCTCTGGTCTGAGTCTTTTTCTGGTCTGAGTCTTTCTCTGGTCTGAGTCTTTCTTTGGTCTGAGTCTTCCTCTTGTCTGAGTCTTCATCTGGTCTGAGTCTTTCTTTGGTCTGAGTCTTTATCTGGTCTGAGTCTTTCTCTGGTCTGAGTCTTCATCTGGTCTGAGTCTTTCTCTGGTCTGAGTCTTTCTTTGGTCTGAGTCTTCCTCTGGTCTGAGTCTTTCTTTGGTCTGAGTCTTCATCTGGTCTGAATCTCCCTCTGGTCTGAGTCTTCATCTGGTCTGAGTCTTTCTTTGGTCCGAGTCTTCATCTGGTCTTAGACTTCCTCTGGTCTGAGTCTTCATCTGGTCTGAGTCTTCCTCTGGTCTGAGTCTTCATCTGGTCTGAGTCTTTCTTTGGTCTGAGTCTTCATCTGGTCTGAGACTTCCTCTGGTCTGAGTCTTCATCTGGTCTGAGTCTTTCTCTGGTCTGAGTCTTCATCTCGTCTGAGTCTTCATCTGGTCTGAGTCTTTCTCTGGTCTGAGTCTTTATCTGGTCTGAGTCTTTCTCTGGTCTGAGTCTTCCTCTGGTCTGAGTCTTTCTTTGGTCTGAGTCTTCATCTGGTCTGAGTCTTTCTCTGGTCTGAGTCTTCATCTGGTCTGAGTCTTCATCTGGTCTGAGTCTTTATCTGGTCTGAGTCTTTCTTTGGTCTGAGTCTTCATCTGGTCTGAGTCTTTCTCTGGTCTGAGTCTTTCTCTGGTCTGAGTCTTTATCTGGTCTGAGTCTTTCTTTGGTCTGAGTCTTCATCTGGTCTGAGTCTTTATCTGGTCTGAGTCTTTCTTTGGTCTGAGTCTTTCTTTGGTCTGAGTCTTTCTCTGGTCTGAGTCTTCATCTGGTCTGAGTCTTTATCTGGTCTGAGTCTTTATCTGGTCTGAGTCTTCCTCTGGTCTGAGTCTTCATCTGGTCTGAGTCTTCCTCTGGTCTGAGTCTTCCTCTGGTCTGAGTCTTTCTTTGGTCTGAGTCTTTCTCTGGTCTGAGTCTTCATCTGGTCTGAGTCTTTATCTGGTCTGAGTCTTTCTTTGGTCTGAGTCTTTATCTGGTCTCAGTCTTTATCTGGTCTGAGTCTTTCTCTGGTCTGAGTCTTCATCTGGTCTGAGTCTTTATCTGGTCTGAGTCTTCCTCTGGTCTGAGTCTTCATCTGGTCTGAGTCTTTCTCTGGTCTGAGTCTTCATCTGGTCTGAGTCTTCATCTGGTCTGAGTCTTCATCTGGTCTGAGTCTTCCTCTGGTCTGAGTCTTTATCTGGTCTGAGTCTTTCTCTGGTCTGAGTCTTTATCTGGTCTGAGTCTTTCTCTTGTCTGAGTCTTCATCTGGTCTGAGTCTTCCTCTGGTCTGAGTCTTCCTCTGGTCTGAGTCTTTCTTTGGTCTGAGTCTTTCTCTGGTCTGAGTCTTTATCTGGTCTGAGTCTTCATCTGGTCTGAGTCTTCATCTGGTCTGAGTCTTTCTTTGGTCTGAGTCTTCATCTGGTCTGAGTCTTTCTCTGGTCTGAGTCTTTCTCTGGTCTGAGTCTTTATCTGGTCTGAGTCTTTCTTTGGTCTGAGTCTTCATCTGGTCTGAGTCTTTCTCTGGTCTGAGTCTTTATCTGGTCTGAGTCTTTCTTTGGTCTGAGTCTGTCTCTGGTCTGAGTCTTTATCTGGTCTGAGTCTTCATCTGGTCTGAGTCTTCATCTGGTCTGAGTCTTTCTTTGGTCTGAGTCTTCATCTGGTCTGAGTCTTTCTCTGGTCTGAGTCTTTCTCTGGTCTGAGTCTTTATCTGGTCTGAGTCTTTCTTTGGTCTGAGTCTTCATCTGGTCTGAGTCTTTATCTGGTCTGAGTCCTCATCTGGTCTGAGTCTTCATCTGGTCTGAGTCTTTATCTGGTCTGAGTCTTTATCTGGTCTGAGTCTTTCTCTGGTCTGAGTCTTCATCTGGTCTGAGTCTTCATCTGGTCTGAGTCTTTCTTTGGTCTGAGTCTTCATCTGGTCTGAGTCTTTCTCTGGTCTGAGTCTTTCTCTGGTCTGAGTCTTTATCTGGTCTGAGTCTTTCTCTGGTCTGAGTATTCCTCTTGTCTGAGTCTTCATCTGGTCTGAGTCTTTCTCTGGTCTGAGTCTTTCTTTGGTCTGAGTCTTTCTCTGGTCTGAGTCTTCATCTGGTCTGAGTCTTTATCTGGTCTGAGTCTTCCTCTGGTCTGAGTCTTCATCTGGTCTGAGTCTTTCTCTGGTCTGAGTCTTTCTCTTGTCTGAGTCTTCATCTGGTCTGAGTCTTTCTCTGGTCTGAGTCTTCCTCTGGTCTGAGTCTTCCTCTGGTCTGAGTCTTTCTTTGGTCTGAGTCTTTCTCTGGTCTGAGTCTTCATCTGGTCTGAGTCTTTATCTGGTCTGAGTCTTTCTTTGGTCTGAGTCTTTATCTGGTCTGAGTCTTTATCTGGTCTGAGTCTTTCTCTTGTCTGATTCTTCATCTGGTCTGAGTCTTCATCTGGTCTGAGTCTTCATCTGGTCTGAGTCTTTATCTGGGCTGAGTCTTTCTTTGGTCTGAGTCTTCAATTGGTCTGAGTCTTCATCTGGTCTGAGTCTTCATCTGGTCTGAGTCTTTCTCTGGTCTGAGTCTTCATCTGGTCTGAGTCTTCATCTGGTCTGAGTCTTTCTTTGGTCTGAGTCTTTCTCTGGTCTGAGTCTTCATCTGGTCTGAGTCTTTATCTGGTCTGAGTCTTTATCTGGTCTGAGTCTTTCTCTGGTCTGAGTCTTTATCTGGTCTGAGTCTTCCTCTGGTCTGAGTCTTTATCTGGTCTGAGTCTTTCTCTGGTCTGAGTCTTTATCTGGTCTGAGTCTTTCTTTGGTCTGAGTCTTTATCTGGTCTGAGTCTTTATCTGGTCTGAGTCTTTCTTTGGTCTGAGTCTTTATCTGGTCTGAGTCTTTCTCTGGTCTGAGTATTCCTCTGGTCTGAGTCTTCATCTGGTCTGAGTCTTCCTCTGGTCTGAGTCTTCCTCTGGTCTGAGTCTTTCTTTGGTCTGAGTCTTTCTCTGGTCTGAGTCTTCATCTGGTCTGAGTCTTTATCTGGTCTGAGTCTTTATCTGGTCTGAGTCTTTCTTTGGTCTGAGTCTTTCTCTGGTCTGAGTCTTCATCTGGTCTGAGTCTTTATCTGGTCTGAGTCTTCCTCTGGTCTGAGTCTTCATCTGGTCTGAGTCTTTCTCTGGTCTGAGTCTTTCTCTTGTCTGAGTCTTCATCTGGTCTGAGTCTTTCTCTGGTCTGAGTCTTCCTCTGGTCTGAGTCTTTCTTTGGTCTGAGTCTTTCTCTGGTCTGAGTCTTCATCTGGTCTGAGTCTTTATCTGGTCTGAGTCTTTCTTTGGTCTGAGTCTTTATCTGGTCTGAGTCTTTATCTGGTCTGAGTCTTCATCTGGTCTGAGTCTTTATCTGGTCTGAGTCTTTCTTTGGTCTGAGTCTTTCTCTGGTCTGAGTCTTCATCTGGTCTGAGTCTTCATCTGGTCTGAGTCTTTATCTGGTCTGAGTCTTTCTTTGGTCTGAGTCTTTCTCTTGTCTGATTCTTCATCTGGTCTGAGTCTTCATCTGGTCTGAGTCTTCATCTGGTCTGAGTCTTTATCTGGGCTGAGTCTTTCTTTGGTCTGAGTCTTCATTTGGTCTGAGTCTTCATCTGGTCTGAGTCTTCATCTGGTCTGAGTCTTTCTCTGGTCTGAGTCTTCATCTGGTCTGAGTCTTCATCTGGTCTGAGTCTTTCTTTGGTCTGAGTCTTTCTCTGGTCTGAGTCTTCATCTGGTCTGAGTCTTTATCTGGTCTGAGTCTTTATCTGGTCTGAGTCTTTCTCTGGTCTGAGTCTTTATCTGGTCTGAGTCTTCCTCTGGTCTGAGTCTTTATCTGGTCTGAGTCTTTCTCTGGTCTGAGTCTTTATCTGGTCTGAGTCTTTCTTTGGTCTGAGTCTTTATCTGGTCTGAGTCTTTATCTGGTCTGAGTCTTTCTTTGGTCTGAGTGTTTATCTGGTCTGAGTCTTTCTTTGGTCTGAGTCTTTCTCTTGTCTGATTCTTCATCTGGTCTGAGTCTTCATCTGGTCTGAGTCTTCATCTGGTCTGAGTCTTTCTCTTGTCTGATTCTTCATCTGGTCTGAGTCTTCATCTGGTCTGAGTCTTCATCTGGTCTGAGTCTTTATCTGGGCTGAGTCTTCATCTGGTCTGAGTCTTCATCTGGTCTGAGTCTTCATCTGGTCTGAGTCTTTCTCTGGTCTGAGTCTTCATCTGGTCTGAGTCTTTATCTGGTCTGAGTCTTCCTCTGGTCTGAGTCTTCATCTGGTCTGAGTCTTTCTCTGGTCTGAGTCTTCATCTGGTCTGAGTCTTCCTCTGGTCTGAGTCTTTATCTGGTCTGAGTCTTTCTCTGGTCTGAGTCTTTATCTGGTCTGAGTCTTTCTCTTGTCTGAATCTTCATCTGGTCTGAGTCTTCCTCTGGTCTGAGTCTTCCTCTGGTCTGAGTCTTTCTTTGGTCTGAGTCTTTCTCTGGTCTGAGTCTTTATCTGGTCTGAGTCTTCATCTGGTCTGAGTCTTCATCTGGTCTGAGTCTTTCTTTGGTCTGAGTCTTCATCTGGTCTGAGTCTTTCTCTGGTCTGAGTCTTTCTCTGGTCTGAGTCTTTATCTGGTCTGAGTCTTTCTTTGGTCTGAGTCTTTATCTGGTCTGAGTCTTCATCTGGTCTGAGTCTTCATCTGGTCTGAGTCTTTATCTGGTCTGAGTCTTTATCTGGTCTGAGTCTTTCTCTGGTCTGAGTCTTCATCTGGTCTGAGTCTTTATCTGGTCTGAGTCTTTCTTTGGTCTGAGTCTTTATCTGGTCTGAGTCTTCATCTGGTCTGAGTCTTTATCTGGTCTGAGTCTTTCTTTGGTCTGAGTCTTCATCTGGTCTGAGTCTTTATCTGGTCTGAGTCTTTCTCTGGTCTGAGTCTTTATCTGGTCTGAGTCTTTCTTTGGTCTGAGTCTTCATCTGGTCTGAGTCTTTCTTTGGTCTGAGTCTTTATCTGGTCTGAGTCTTTCTCTGGTCTGAGTCTTCATCTGGTCTGAGTCTTTATCTGGTCTGAGTCTTTCTTTGGTCTGAGTCTTTATCTGGTCTGAGTCTTTCTCTGGTCTGAGTATTCCTCTGGTCTGAGTCTTCATCTGGTCTGAGTCTTCCTCTGGTCTGAGTCTTCCTCTGGTCTGAGTCTTTCTTTGGTCTGAGTCTTTCTCTGGTCTGAGTCTTCATCTGGTCTGAGTCTTTATCTGGTCTGAGTCTTTATCTGGTCTGAGTCTTTCTCTGGTCTGAGTATTCCTCTGGTCTGAGTCTTCATCTGGTCTGAGTCTTTATCTGGTCTGAGTCTTTCTTTGGTCTGAGTCTTTCTCTGGTCTGAGTCTTCATCTGGTCTGAGTCTTTATCTGGTCTGAGTCTTCCTCTGGTCTGAGTCTTCATCTGGTCTGAGTCTTTCTCTGGTCTGAGTCTTTCTCTTGTCTGAGTCTTCATCTGGTCTGAGTCTTTCTCTGGTCTGAGTCTTCCTCTGGTCTGAGTCTTCCTCTGGTCTGAGTCTTTCTTTGGTCTGAGTCTTTCTCTGGTCTGAGTCTTCATCTGGTCTGAGTCTTTATCTGGTCTGAGTCTTTCTTTGGTCTGAGTCTTTATCTGGTCTGAGTCTTTATCTGGTCTGAGTCTTCATCTGGTCTGAGTCTTTCTTTGGTCTGAGTCTTCATCTGGTCTGAGTCTTTCTTTGGTCTGAGTCTTTATCTGGTCTGAGTCTTTCTTTGGTCTGAGTCTTTCTCTGGTCTGATTCTTCATCTGGTCTGAGTCTTCATCTGGTCTGAGTCTTCATCTGGTCTGAGTCTTTATCTGGGCTGAGTCTTTCTTTGGTCTGAGTCTTCATTTGGTCTGAGTCTTCATCTGGTCTGAGTCTTCATCTGGTCTGAGTCTTTCTCTGGTCTGAGTCTTCATCTGGTCTGAGTCTTTCTTTGGTCTGAGTCTTTCTCTGGTCTGAGTCTTCATCTGGTCTGAGTCTTTATCTGGTCTGAGTCTTTCTCTGGTCTGAGTCTTTATCTGGTCTGAGTCTTCCTCTGGTCTGAGTCTTTATCTGGTCTGAGTCTTTCTCTGGTCTGAGTCTTTATCTGGTCTGAGTCTTTCTTTGGTCTGAGTCTTTATCTGGTCTGAGTCTTCATCTGGTCTGAGTCTTCCTCTGGTCTGAGTCTTCCTCTGGTCTGAGTGTTTATCTGGTCTGAGTCTTCCTCTGGTCTGAGTCTTCATCTGGTCTGAGTCTTCCTCTGGTCTGAGTCTTCATCTGGTCTGAGTCTTTATCTGGGCTGAGTCTTTCTTTAGTCTGAGTCTTCATTTGGTCTGAGTCTTCAACTGGTCTGAGTCTTCATCTGGTCTGAGTCTTTATCTGGTCTGAGTCTTCCTCTGGTCTGAGTCTTCATCTGGTCTGAGTCTTCCTCTGGTCTGAGTGTTTATCTGGTCTGAGTCTTCCTCTGGTCTGAGTCTTCATCTGGTCTGAGTCTTCCTCTGGTCTGAGTGTTTATCTGGTCTGAGTCTTCCTCTGGTCTGAGTCTTCATCTGGTCTGAGTCTTCATCTGGTCTGAGTCTTCCTCTGGTCTGAGTCTTTATCTGGGCTGAGTCTTTCTTTGGTCTGAGTCTTCATTTGGTCTGAGTCTTCATCTGGTCTGAGTCTTCATCTGGTCTGAGTCTTCATCTGGTCTGAGTCTTTATCTGGTTTGAGTCTTTCTTTGGTCTGAGTCTTTCTCTGGTCTGAGTCTTCATCTGGTCTGAGTCTTCCTCTGGTCTGAGTCTTCATCTGGTCTGAGTCTTTATCTGGTCTGAGTCTTTCTTTGGTCTGAGTCTTTCTCTGGTCTGAGTCTTCATCTGGTCTGAGTCTTCCTCTGGTCTGAGTCTTCATCTGGTCTGGGTCTTTATCTGGTCTGAGTCTTTCTTTGGTCTGAGTCTTTCTCTGGTCTGAGTCTTCATCTGGTCTGAGTCTTTCTCTGGTCTGAGTCTTCATCTGGTCTGAGTCTTCCTCTGGTCTGAGTCTTCCTCTGGTCTGAGTCTTAATCTGGTCTGAGTCTTCATCTGGTCTGAGTCTTTCTCTGGTCTGAGTCTTCATCTGGTCTGAGTCTTCCTCTGGTCTGAGTCTTCATCTGGTCTGAGTCTTCCTCTGGTCTGAGTCTTTCTTTGGTCTGAGTCTTCCTCTGGTCTGAGTCTTCCTCTGGTCATGTTTTCATTACCAGCAGAAATAATGATGAATTAGTTGTTGCTGTTGCACATCTTTTTTAATCTGGTAAACATCACCAGGACTTCACGGTAAACATCACCAGGACTTCATGGTGAACATCACCAGGACTTCATGGTAAACATCACCAGGACTTCATGGTGAACATCACCAGGACTTCACGGTAAAAATCACCAGGACTTCATTGTAAACATCACCAGGACTTCATTGTAAACATCACCAGGACTTCATGGTAAACATCACCAGGACTTCATGGTGAACATCACCAGGACTTCATGGTAACCATCACCAGGACTTCATGGTAAACATCACCAGGACTTCATGGTAAACATCACCAGGACTTCATGGTGAACATCACCAGGACTTCACGGTGAACATCACCAGGACTCCATGGTAAACATCCCCAGTACTTCATGGTAAACATCACCAGGACTTCATGGTGAACATCACCAGGACTTCACGGTGAACATCACCAGGACTTCATGGTAAACATCACCAGGACTTCATGGTGAACATCACCAGGAGTTCACGGTGAACATCACCAGGACTTCATGATAAACATCACCAGGACTTCACGGTAAACATCACCAGGACTTCACGGTAACCATCACCAGGACTTCATGGTAACCATCACCAGGACTTCATGGTGAACATCACCAGGACTTCATGGTAACCATCACCAGGACTTCACGGTAACCATCACCAGGACTTCACGGTAAACATCACCAGGACTTCACGGTAAACATCACCAGGACTTCATGGTAAACATCACCAGGACTTCATGGTAACCATCACCAGGACTTCATGGTAAACATCACCAGGACTTCACGGTGAACATCACCAGGACTTCATGATAAACATCACCAGGACTTCACGGTAAACATCACCAGGACTTCATGGTAACCATCACCAGGACTTCATGGTAACCATCACCAGGACTTCATGGTGAACATCACCAGGACTTCATGGTAAACATCACCAGGACTTCATGGTGAACATCACCAGGACTTCATGGTGAACATCACCAGGACTTCACGGTGAACATCACCAGGACTTCACGGTAACCATCACCAGGACTTCATGGTGAACATCACCAGGACTTCATGGTAAACATCACCAGGACTTCATGGTAACCATCACCAGGACTTCATGGTAAACATCACCAGGACTTCATGGTGAGCATCACCAGGACTTCGTGGTGAACATCACCAGGACTTCATGGTAAACATCACCAGGACTTCATGGTAAACATCACCAGGACTTCATGGTGAACATCACCAGGACTTCCGTTAAACATCACCAGGACTTCATGGTAAACATCACCAGGACTTCATGGTAAACATCACCAGGGCTTCATGGTAACCATCACCAGGACTTCATGGTGAACATCACCAGGACTTCATGGTAACCATCACCAGGACTTCATGGTGAACATCACCAGGACTTCATGGTGAACATCACCAGGACTTCATGGTAACCATCACCAGGAATTCATGGTGAACATCACCAGGACTTCATGGTGAACATCACCAGGACTTCATGGTAAACATCACCAGGACTTCATGGTGAACATCACCAGGACTTCCGTTAAACATCACCAGGACTTCATGGTAAACATCACCAGGACTTCATGGTAAACATCACCAGGACTTCATGGTAAACATCCCCAGTACTTCATGGTGAACATCACCAGGACTTCATGGTAACCATCACCAGGACTTCATGGTGAACATCACCAGGACTTCATGGTAACCATCACCAGGACTTCATGGTAACCATCACCAGGACTTCATGGTAAATATCACAAGTACTTCACGGTGAACATCACCAGGACTTCACGGTGAACATCACCAGGACTTCACGGTGATCATCACCAGGACTTCATGGTAACCATCACCAGGACTTCACGGTAAACATCACCAGGACTTCATGGTAAACATCACCAGGACTTCATGGTAAACATAACGAGGACTTCATGGTAAACATCACCAGGACTTCATGGTGAACATCACCAGGACTTCCCGGTAAACATCACCAGGACTTCATGGTGAACATCACCAGGACTTCATGGTATACATCACCAGGACTTCATGGTAACCATCACCAGGACTTCATGGTGAACATCACCAGGACTTCATGGTAACCATCACCAGGACTTCACGGTAAACATCACCGGGACTTCATGGTAACCATCACCAGGACTTCATGGATAACATCACCAGGACTTCACGGTCAACATCACCAGGACTTCATGGTAACCATCACCAGGACTTCATGGTGAACATCACCAGGACTTCATGGTGATCATCACCAGGACTTCACGGTGAACATCACCAGGACTTCACGGTAAACATCACCGGGACTTCATGGTAACCATCACCAGGACTTCATGGTGAACATCACCAGGACTTCACGGTCAAAATCACCAGGACTTCATGGTAACCATCACCAGGACTTCATGGTGAACATCACCAGGACTTCATGGTGATCATCACCAGGACTTCACGGTGAACATCACCAGGACTTCATGGTAAATATCACCAGGACTTCATGGTAAACATCACCAGGACTTCATGGTAAACATCACCAAGACTTCACGGTGAACATCCCCAGGACTTCATGATAAACATCACCAGGACTTCATGGTAAACATCACCAGGACTTCATGGTAAACATCACCAGGACTTCATGGTGAACATCACCAGGACTTCATGGTAACCATCACCAGGACTTCATGGTGAACATCACCAGGACTTCACGGTGATCATCACCAGGACTTCATGGTAACCATCACCAGGACTTCACGGTAAACATCACCAGGACTTCACGGTAAACATCACCAGGACTTCATGGTAAACATCACCAGGACTTCATGGTAAACATCACCAGGACTTCATGGTATACATCACCAGGACTTCATGGTAACCATCACCAGGACTTCATGGTAACCATCACCAGGAATTCATGGTGAACATCACCAGGACTTCATGGTAAACATCACCAGGACTTCATGGTAAACATCACCAGGACTTCATGGTAACCATCACCAGGAATTCATGGTGAACATCACCAGGACTTCATGGTGAACATCACCAGGACTTCATGGTAAACATCACCAGGACTTCATGGTAACCATCACCAGGACTTCATGGTAAACATCACCAGGACTTCATGGTGAACATCACCAGGACTTCACGGTGAACATCACCAGGACTTCATGGTAAACATCACCAGGACTCCATGGTAAACATCCCCAGTACTTCATGGTAAACATCACCAGGACTTCATGGTAAACATCACCAGGACTTCATGGTAACCATCACCAGGACTTCATGGTAAACATCACCAGGACTTCACGGTGAACATCACCAGGACTTCATGATAAACATCACCAGGACATCACGGTAAACATCACCAGGACTTCATGGTAACCATCACCAGGACTTCATGGTAACCATCACCAGGACTTCATGGTGAACATCACCAGGACTTCATGGTAACCATCACCAGGACTTCATGGTAACCATCACCAGGACTTCACGGTAACCATCACCAGGACTTCATGGTAAACATCACCAGGACTTCACGGTAAACATCACCAGGACTTCATGGTAAACATCACCTGGACTTCATGGTAAACATCACCAGGACTTCATGGTAAACATCACCAGGACTTCATGGTGAACATCACCAGGACTTCATGGTAGACATCACCAGGACTTCATGGTAAACATCACCAGGACTTCATGGTGAACATCACCAGGACTTCCGTTAAACATCACCAGGACTTCATGGTAAACATCACCAGGACTTCATGGTAAACATCACCAGGACTTCATGGTGAACATCACCAGGACTTCATGGTAACCATCACCAGGACTTCATGGTGAACATCACCAGGACTTCATGGTAACCATCACCAGGACTTCATGGTGAACATCACCAGGACTTCATGGTGAACATCACCAGGACTTCATGGTGACCATCACCAGGACTTCATGGTAAACATCACCAGGACTTCATGGTAACCATCACCAGGACTTCATGGTAAACATCACCAGGACTTCATGGTAAACATCACCAGGACTTCACGGTAAACATCACCAGGACTTCATGTTGAACATCACCAGGACTTCATGGTAAACATCACCAGGACTTCATGGTGAACATCACCAGGACTTCATGGTAACCATCACCAGGACTTCATGGTAAACATCACCAGGACTTCATGGTAAACATCACCAGGACATCATGGTGAACATCACCAGGACTTCACGGTGAACATCACCATGACTTCACGGTAAACATCCCCAGTACTTCATGGTAAACATCACCAGGACTTCATGGTGAACATCACCAGGACTTCACGGTGAACATCACCAGGACTTCATGGTAAACATCACCAGGACTTCATGGTGAACATCACCAGGACTTCACGGTGAACATCACCAGGACTTCACGGTGAACATCACCAGGACTTCATGATAAACATCACCAGGACTTCACGGTAAACATCACCAGGACTTCACGGTAACCATCACCAGGACTTCATGGTAACCATCACCAGGACTTCATGGTGAACATCACCAGGACTTCATGGTAACCATCACCAGGACTTCATGGTAAACATCACCAGGACTTCATGGTGAGCATCACCAGGACTTCGTGGTGAACATCACCAGGACTTCATGGTAAACATCACCAGGACTTCATGGTGAACATCACCAGGACTTCCGTTAAACATCACCAGGACTTCATGGTAAACATCACCAGGACTTCATGGTAAACATCACCAGGGCTTCATGGTAACCATCACCAGGACTTCATGGTGAACATCACCAGGACTTCATGGTAACCATCACCAGGACTTCATGGTGAACATCACCAGGACTTCATGGTGAACATCACCAGGACTTCATGGTAACCATCACCAGGAATTCATGGTGAACATCACCAGGACTTCATGGTGAACATCACCAGGACTTCATGGTAAACATCACCAGGACTTCATGGTGAACATCACCAGGACTTCCGTTAAACATCACCAGGACTTCATGGTAAACATCACCAGGACTTCATGGTAAACATCACCAGGACTTCATGGTAAACATCCCCAGTACTTCATGGTGAACATCACCAGGACTTCATGGTAACCATCACCAGGACTTCATGGTGAACATCACCAGGACTTCATGGTAACCATCACCAGGACTTCATGGTAACCATCACCAGGACTTCATGGTAACCATCACCAGGACTTCATGGTAAATATCACAAGTACTTCACGGTGAACATCACCAGGACTTCACGGTGAACATCACCAGGACTTCACGGTGATCATCACCAGGACTTCATGGTAACCATCACCAGGACTTCACGGTAAACATCACCAGGACTTCATGGTAAACATCACCAGGACTTCATGGTAAACAAAACGAGGACTTCATGATAAACATCACCAGGACATCACGGTAAACATCACCAGGACTTCATGGTAACCATCACCAGGACTTCATGGTAACCATCACCAGGACTTCATGGTGAACATCACCAGGACTTCATGGTAACCATCACCAGGACTTCATGGTAACCATCACCAGGACTTCACGGTAACCATCACCAGGACTTCATGGTAAACATCACCAGGACTTCACGGTAAACATCACCAGGAATTCATGGTGAACATCACCAGGACTTCATGGTGAACATCACCAGGACTTCATGGTAAACATCACCAGGACTTCATGGTGAACATCACCAGGACTTCCGTTAAACATCACCAGGACTTCATGGTAAACATCACCAGGACTTCATGGTAAACATCACCAGGACTTCATGGTAAACATCCCCAGTACTTCATGGTGAACATCACCAGGACTTCATGGTAACCATCACCAGGACTTCATGGTGAACATCACCAGGACTTCATGGTAACCATCACCAGGACTTCATGGTAACCATCACCAGGACTTCATGGTAACCATCACCAGGACTTCATGGTAAATATCACAAGTACTTCACGGTGAACATCACCAGGACTTCACGGTGAACATCACCAGGACTTCACGGTGATCATCACCAGGACTTCATGGTAACCATCACCAGGACTTCACGGTAAACATCACCAGGACTTCATGGTAAACATCACCAGGACTTCATGGTAAACAAAACGAGGACTTCATGATAAACATCACCAGGACATCACGGTAAACATCACCAGGACTTCATGGTAACCATCACCAGGACTTCATGGTAACCATCACCAGGACTTCATGGTGAACATCACCAGGACTTCATGGTAACCATCACCAGGACTTCATGGTAACCATCACCAGGACTTCACGGTAACCATCACCAGGACTTCATGGTAAACATCACCAGGACTTCACGGTAAACATCACCAGGACTTCATGGTAAACATCACCTGGACTTCATGGTAAACATCACCAGGACTTCATGGTAAACATCACCAGGACTTCATGGTGAACATCACCAGGACTTCATGGTAGACATCACCAGGACTTCATGGTAAACATCACCAGGACTTCATG
The DNA here is from genome assembly GCF_933228915.1 of Telmatherina bonti. NCBI lineage: Eukaryota > Metazoa > Chordata > Actinopteri > Atheriniformes > Telmatherinidae > Telmatherina > Telmatherina bonti. The sequence goes on along the minus strand of NC_136627.1, from coordinate 40,256,764 downwards.
GTGAACATCACCAGGACTTCCGTTAAACATCACCAGGACTTCATGGTAAACATCACCAGGACTTCATGGTAAACATCACCAGGACTTCATGGTGAACATCACCAGGACTTCATGGTAACCATCACCAGGACTTCATGGTGAACATCACCAGGACTTCATGGTAACCATCACCAGGACTTCATGGTGAACATCACCAGGACTTCATGGTGAACATCACCAGGACTTCATGGTGACCATCACCAGGACTTCATGGTAAACATCACCAGGACTTCATGATAAACATCACCAGGACTTCATGATAAACATCACCAGGACTTCATGGTAACCATCACCAGGACTTCATGGTAAACATCACCAGGACTTCATGGTAAACATCACCAGGACTTCACGGTAAACATCACCAGGACTTCATGTTGAACATCACCAGGACTTCATGGTAAACATCACCAGGACTTCATGGTGAACATCACCAGGACTTCATGGTAACCATCACCAGGACTTCATGGTAAACATCACCAGGACTTCATGGTAAACATCACCAGGACTTCATGGTGAACATCACCAGGACTTCACGGTGAACATCACCATGACTTCACGGTAAACATCCCCAGTACTTCATGGTAAACATCACCAGGACTTCATGGTGAACATCACCAGGACTTCACGGTGAACATCACCAGGACTTCATGGTAAACATCACCAGGACTTCATGGTGAACATCACCAGGACTTCACGGTGAACATCACCAGGACTTCACGGTGAACATCACCAGGACTTCATGATAAACATCACCAGGACTTCACGGTAAACATCACCAGGACTTCACGGTAACCATCACCAGGACTTCATGGTAACCATCACCAGGACTTCATGGTGAACATCACCAGGACTTCATGGTAACCATCACCAGGACTTCAAGGTAAACATCACCAGGACTTCATGGTGAGCATCACCAGGACTTCGTGGTGAACATCACCAGGACTTCATGGTAAACATCACCAGGACTTCATGGTAAACATCACCAGGACTTCATGGTGAACATCACCAGGACTTCCGTTAAACATCACCAGGACTTCATGGTAAACATCACCAGGACTTCATGGTAAACATCACCAGGGCTTCATGGTAACCATCACCAGGACTTCATGGTGAACATCACCAGGACTTCATGGTAACCATCACCAGGACTTCATGGTGAACATCACCAGGACTTCATGGTGAACATCACCAGGACTTCATGGTAACCATCACCAGGAATTCATGGTGAACATCACCAGGACTTCATGGTGAACATCACCAGGACTTCATGGTAAACATCACCAGGACTTCATGGTGAACATCACCAGGACTTCCGTTAAACATCACCAGGACTTCATGGTAAACATCACCAGGACTTCATGGTAAACATCACCAGGACTTCATGGTAAACATCCCCAGTACTTCATGGTGAACATCACCAGGACTTCATGGTAACCATCACCAGGACTTCATGGTGAACATCACCAGGACTTCATGGTAACCATCACCAGGACTTCATGGTAACCATCACCAGGACTTCATGGTAAATATCACAAGTACTTCACTGTGAACATCACCAGGACTTCACGGTGAACATCACCAGGACTTCACGGTGATCATCACCAGGACTTCATGGTAACCATCACCAGGACTTCACGGTAAACATCACCAGGACTTCATGGTAAACATCACCAGGACTTCATGGTAAACAAAACGAGGACTTCATGGTAAACATCACCAGGACTTCATGGTGAACATCACCAGGACTTCCCGGTAAACATCACCAGGACTTCATGGTGAACATCACCAGGACTTCATGGTATACATCACCAGGACTTCATGGTAACCATCACCAGGACTTCATGGTGAACATCACCAGGACTTCATGGTAACCATCACCAGGACTTCACGGTAAACATCACCGGGACTTCATGGTAACCATCACCAGGACTTCATGGATAACATCACCAGGACTTCACGGTGATCATCACCAGGACTTCACGGTGAACATCACCAGAACTTCACGGTAAACATCACCGGGACTTCATGGTAACCATCACCAGGACTTCATGGTGAACATCACCAGGACTTCACGGTCAACATCACCAGGACTTCATGGTAACCATCACCAGGACTTCATGGTAACCATCACCAGGACTTCATGGTGAACATCACCAGGACTTCATGGTGATCATCACCAGGACTTCACGGTGAACATCACCAGGACTTCATGGTAAATATCACCAGGACTTCATGGTAAACATCACCAGGACTTCATGGTAAACATCACCAAGACTTCACGGTGAACATCCCCAGGACTTCATGATAAACATCACCAGGACTTCATGGTAAACATCACCAGGACTTCATGGTAAACATCACCAGGACTTCATGGTGAACATCACCAGGACTTCATGGTAACCATCACCAGGACTTCATGGTGAACATCACCAGGACTTCATGGTAACCATCACCAGGACTTCATGGTAACCATCACCAGGACTTCATGGTAAATATCACCAGTACTTCACGGTGAACATCACCAGGACTTCACGGTGAACATCACCAGGACTTCACGGTGATCATCACCAGGACTTCATGGTAACCATCACCAGGACTTCACGGTAAACATCACCAGGACTTCACGGTAAACATCACCAGGACTTCATGGTAAACATCACCAGGACTTCATGGTAAACATCACCAGGACTTCATGGTATACATCACCAGGACTTCATGGTAACCATCACCAGGACTTCATGGTAACCATCACCAGGAATTCATGGTGAACATCACCAGGACTTCATGGTAAACATCACCAGGACTTCATGGTAAACATCACCAGGACTTCATGGTAACCATCACCAGGAATTCATGGTGAACATCACCAGGACTTCATGGTGAACATCACCAGGACTTCATGGTAAACATCACCAGGACTTCATGGTGAACATCACCAGGACTTCTGTTAAACATCACCAGGACTTCATGATAACCATCACCAGGACTTCATGGTGAACATCACCAGGACTTCATGGTAAACATCACCAGGACTTCATGGTGAACATCACCAGGACTTCACGGTCAACATCACCAGGACTTCATGGTGAACATCACCAGGACTTCATGGTAAACATCACCAGGACTTCATGGTAACCATCACCAGGACTTCATGGTGAACATCACCAGGACTTCATGGTAACCATCACCAGGACTTCATGGTAAACATCACCAGGACTTCATGGTGAACATCACCAGGACTTCATGGTAAACATCACCAGGACTTCATGGTGAACATCACCAGGACTTCACGGTAAACATCACCAGGACTTCATTGTAAACATCACCAGGACTTCATTGTAAACATCACCAGGACTTCATGGTAAACATCACCAGGACTTCATGGTGAACATCACCAGGACTTCATGGTAACCATCACCAGGACTTCATGGTAAACATCACCAGGACTTCATGGTAAACATCACCAGGACTTCATGGTGAACATCACCAGGACTTCACGGTGAACATCACCAGGACTCCATGGTAAACATCCCCAGTACTTCATGGTAAACATCACCAGGACTTCATGGTGAACATCACCAGGACTTCACGGTGAACATCACCAGGACTTCATGGTAAACATCACCAGGACTCCATGGTAAACATCCCCAGTACTTCATGGTAAACATCACCAGGACTTCATGGTAAACATCACCAGGACTTCATGGTAACCATCACCAGGACTTCATGGTAAACATCACCAGGACTTCACGGTGAACATCACCAGGACTTCATGATAAACATCACCAGGACTTCACGGTAAACATCACCAGGACTTCATGGTAACCATCACCAGGACTTCATGGTAACCATCACCAGGACTTCATGGTGAACATCACCAGGACTTCATGGTAACCATCACCAGGACTTCATGGTAACCATCACCAGGACTTCACGGTAACCATCACCAGGACTTCATGGTAAACATCACCAGGACTTCACGGTAAACATCACCAGGACTTCATGGTAAACATCACCAGGACTTCATGGTAAACATCACCAGGACTTCATGGTAAACATCACCAGGACTTCATGGTGAACATCACCAGGACTTCATGGTAGACATCACCAGGACTTCATGGTAAACATCACCAGGACTTCATGGTGAACATCACCAGGACTTCCGTTAAACATCACCAGGACTTCATGGTAAACATCACCAGGACTTCATGGTAAACATCACCAGGACTTCATGGTGAACATCACCAGGACTTCATGGTAACCATCACCAGGACTTCATGGTGAACATCACCAGGACTTCATGGTAACCATCACCAGGACTTCATGGTGAACATCACCAGGACTTCATGGTGAACATCACCAGGACTTCATGGTGACCATCACCAGGACTTCATGGTAAACATCACCAGGACTTCATGATAAACATCACCAGGACTTCATGATAAACATCACCAGGACTTCATGGTAACCATCACCAGGACTTCATGGTAAACATCACCAGGACTTCATGGTAAACATCACCAGGACTTCACGGTAAACATCACCAGGACTTCATGTTGAACATCACCAGGACTTCATGGTAAACATCACCAGGACTTCATGGTGAACATCACCAGGACTTCATGGTAACCATCACCAGGACTTCATGGTAAACATCACCAGGACTTCATGGTAAACATCACCAGGACTTCATGGTGAACATCACCAGGACTTCACGGTGAACATCACCAGGACTTCACGGTAAACATCCCCAGTACTTCATGGTAAACATCACCAGGACTTCATGGTGAACATCACCAGGACTTCACGGTGAACATCACCAGGACTTCATGGTAAACATCACCAGGACTTCATGGTGAACATCACCAGGACTTCACGGTGAACATCACCAGGACTTCACGGTGAACATCACCAGGACTTCATGATAAACATCACCAGGACTTCACGGTAAACATCACCAGGACTTCATGGTAACCATCACCAGGACTTCATGGTAACCATCACCAGGACTTCATGGTGAACATCACCAGGACTTCATGGTAACCATCACCAGGACTTCATGGTAAACATCACCAGGACTTCATGGTAACCATCACCAGGACTTCATGGTGAACATCACCAGGACTTCACGGTAAACATCACCAGGACTTCACGGTAAACATCACCAGGACTTCACGGTAACCATCACCAGGACTTCATGGTGAACATCACCAGGACTTCATGGTAAACATCACCAGGACTTCATGGTAACCATCACCAGGACTTCATGGTAAACATCACCAGGACTTCATGGTGAGCATCACCAGGACTTCATGGTGAACATCACCAGGACTTCATGGTAAACATCACCAGGACTTCATGGTAAACATCACCAGGACTTCATGGTAAACATCACCAGGACTTCATGATAAACATCACCAGGACTTCATGATAAACATCACCAGGACTTCATGGTAACCATCACCAGGACTTCATGGTAAACATCACCAGGACTTCATGGTAAACATCACCAGGACTTCACGGTAAACATCACCAGGACTTCATGTTGAACATCACCAGGACTTCATGGTAACCATCACCAGGACTTCATGGTAAACATCACCAGGACTTCATGGTAAACATCACCAGGACTTCATGGTGAACATCACCAGGACTTCACGGTAAACATCCCCAGTACTTCATGGTAAACATCACCAGGACTTCATGGTGAACATCACCAGGACTTCACGGTGAACATCACCAGGACTTCATGGTAAACATCACCAGGACTTCATGGTGAACATCACCAGGACTTCACGGTGAACATCACCAGGACTTCACGGTGAACATCACCAGGACTTCATGATAAACATCACCAGGACTTCACGGTAAACATCACCAGGACTTCATGGTAACCATCACCAGGACTTCATGGTAACCATCACCAGGACTTCATGGTGAACATCACCAGGACTTCATGGTAACCATCACCAGGACTTCATGGTAAACATCACCAGGACTTCATGGTAACCATCACCAGGACTTCATGGTGAACATCACCAGGACTTCACGGTAAACATCACCAGGACTTCACGGTAAACATCACCAGGACTTCACGGTAACCATCACCAGGACTTCATGGTGAACATCACCAGGACTTCATGGTAAACATCACCAGGACTTCATGGTAACCATCACCAGGACTTCATGGTAAACATCACCAGGACTTCATGGTGAGCATCACCAGGACTTCATGGTGAACATCACCAGGACTTCATGGTAAACATCACCAGGACTTCATGGTAAACATCACCAGGACTTCATGGTGAACATCACCAGGACGTCCGTTAAACATCACCAGGACTTCATGGTAAACATCACCAGGACTTCATGGTAAACATCACCAGGGCTTCATGGTAACCATCACCAGGACTTCATGGTGAACATCACCAGGACTTCATGGTGAACATCACCAGGACTTCATGGTAACCATCACCAGGACTTCATGGTGAACATCACCAGGACTTCATGGTGAACATCACCAGGACTTCATGGTAACCATCACCAGGAATTCATGGTGAACATCACCAGGACTTCATGGTGAACATCACCAGGACTTCATGGTAAACATCACCAGGACTTCATGGTGAACATCACCAGGACTTCCGTTAAACATCACCAGGACTTCATGGTAAACATCACCAGGACTTCATGGTAAACATCACCAGGACTTCATGGTGAACATCACCAGGACTTCATGGTGAACATCACCAGGACTTCATGGTAACCATCACCAGGACTTCATGGTGAACATCACCAGGACTTCATGGTAACCATCACCAGGACTTCATGGTAACCATCACCAGGACTTCATGGTAAATATCACCAGTACTTCACGGTGAACATCACCAGGACTTCACGGTGAACATCACCAGGACTTCACGGTGATCATCACCAGGACTTCATGGTATACATCACCAGGACTTCATGGTAACCATCACCAGGACTTCATGGTGAACATCACCAGGACTTCATGGTAACCATCACCAGGACTTCACGGTAAACATCACCGGGACTTCATGGTAACCATCACCAGGACTTCATGGATAACATCACCAGGACTTCACGGTCAACATCACCAGGACTTCACGGTAACCATCACCAGGACTTCATGGTGAACATCACCAGGACTTCATGGTGATCATCACCAGGACTTCACGGTGAACATCACCAGGACTTCACGGTAAACATCACCGGGACTTCATGGTGAACATCACCAGGACTTCACGGTCAACATCACCAGGACTTCATGGTAACCATCACCAGGACTTCATGGTGAACATCACCAGGACTTCATGGTGATCATCACCAGGACTTCACGGTCAACATCACCAGGACTTCATGGTAACCATCACCAGGACTTCATGGTAAACATCACCAGGACTTCATGGTAAATATCACCAGGACTTCATGGTAACCATCACCAGGACTTCATGGTGAACATCACCAGGACTTCACGGTGAACATCCCCAGGACTTCACGGTGAACATCCCCAGGACTTCATGATAAACATCACCAGGACTTCATGGTAAACATCACCAGGACTTCATGGTAAACATCACCAAGACTTCACGGTGAACATCCCCAGGACTTCATGATAAACATCACCAGGACTTCATGGTAAACATCACCAGGACTTCATGGTAAACATCACCAGGACTTCATGGTGAACATCACCAGGACTTCATGGTAACCATCACCAGGACTTCATGGTGAACATCACCAGGACTTCATGGTGAACATCACCAGGACTTCATGGTAACCATCACCAGGACTTCATGGTAACCATCACCAGGACTTCATGGTAAATATCACCAGGACTTCACGGTGAACATCACCAGGACTTCACGGTGATCATCACCAGGACTTCATGGTAACCATCACCAGGACTTCACGGTAAACATCACCAGGACTTCATGGTAAACATCACCAGGACTTCATGGTAAACATCACCAGGACTTCATGGTGAACATCACCAGGACTTCATGGTATACATCACCAGGACTTCATGGTAACCATCACCAGGACTTCATGGTAACCATCACCAGGAATTCATGGTGAACATCACCAGGACTTCATGGTGAACATCACCAGGACTTCATGGTAAACATCACCAGGACTTCATGGTAACCATCACCAGGAATTCATGGTGAACATCACCAGGACTTCATGGTGAACATCACCAGGACTTCATGGTAAACATCACCAGGACTTCATGGTGAACATCACCAGGACTTCCGTTAAACATCACCAGGACTTCATGGTAAACATCACCAGGACTTCATGGTAAACATCACCAGGACTTCATGGTAAACATCACCAGGACTTCATGGTAAACATCACCAGGGCTTCATGGTAACCATCACCAGGACTTCATGGTGAACATCACCAGGACTTCATGGTGAACATCACCAGGACTTCATGGTAACCATCACCAGGACTTCATGGTGAACATCACCAGGACTTCATGGTGAACATCACCAGGACTTCATGGTAACCATCACCAGGAATTCATGGTGAACATCACCAGGACTTCATGGTGAACATCACCAGGACTTCATGGTAAACATCACCAGGACTTCATGGTGAACATCACCAGGACTTCCGTTAAACATCACCAGGACTTCATGGTAAACATCACCAGGACTTCATGGTAAACATCACCAGGACTTCATGGTGAACATCACCAGGACTTCATGGTGAACATCACCAGGACTTCATGGTAACCATCACCAGGACTTCATGGTGAACATCACCAGGACTTCATGGTAACCATCACCAGGACTTCATGGTAACCATCACCAGGACTTCATGGTAAATATCACCAGTACTTCACGGTGAACATCACCAGGACTTCACGGTGAACATCACCAGGACTTCACGGTGATCATCACCAGGACTTCATGGTATACATCACCAGGACTTCATGGTAACCATCACCAGGACTTCATGGTGAACATCACCAGGACTTCATGGTAACCATCACCAGGACTTCACGGTAAACATCACCGGGACTTCATGGTAACCATCACCAGGACTTCATGGATAACATCACCAGGACTTCACGGTCAACATCACCAGGACTTCACGGTAACCATCACCAGGACTTCATGGTGAACATCACCAGGACTTCATGGTGATCATCACCAGGACTTCACGGTGAACATCACCAGGACTTCACGGTAAACATCACCGGGACTTCATGGTAACCATCACCAGGACTTCATGGTGAACATCACCAGGACTTCACGGTCAACATCACCAGGACTTCATGGTAACCATCACCAGGACTTCATGGTGAACATCACCAGGACTTCATGGTGATCATCACCAGGACTTCACGGTCAACATCACCAGGACTTCATGGTAACCATCACCAGGACTTCATGGTAAACATCACCAGGACTTCATGGTAAATATCACCAGGACTTCATGGTAACCATCACCAGGACTTCATGGTGAACATCACCAGGACTTCACGGTCAACATCACCAGGACTTCATGGTAACCATCACCAGGACTTCATGGTAAACATCACCAGGACTTCATGGTAAATATCACCAGGACATCATGGTAAACATCACCAGGACTTCATGGTAAACATCACCAAGACTTCACGGTGAACATCCCCAGGACTTCATGATAAACATCACCAGGACTTCATGGTAAACATCACCAGGACTTCATGGTAAACATCACCAGGACTTCATGGTGAACATCACCAGGACTTCATGGTAACCATCACCAGGACTTCATGGTAAACATCACCAGGACTTCATGGTGAACATCACCAGGACTTCATGGTAAACATCACCAGGACTTCATGGTGAACATCACCAGGACTTCATGGTAACCATCACCAGGACTTCATGGTGAACATCACCAGGACTTCATGGTGAACATCACCAGGACTTCATGGTAACCATCACCAGGACTTCATGGTAACCATCACCAGGACTTCATGGTAAATATCACCAGGACTTCACGGTGAACATCACCAGGACTTCACGGTGATCATCACCAGGACTTCATGGTAACCATCACCAGGACTTCACGGTAAACATCACCAGGACTTCATGGTAAACATCACCAGGACTTCATGGTAAACATCACCAGGACTTCATGGTGAACATCACCAGGACTTCATGGTATACATCACCAGGACTTCATGGTAACCATCACCAGGACTTCATGGTAACCATCACCAGGAATTCATGGTGAACATCACCAGGACTTCATGGTAACCATCACCAGGACTTCATGGTAACCATCACCAGGAATTCATGGTGAACATCACCAGGACTTCATGGTGAACATCACCAGGACTTCATGGTGAACATCACCAGGACTTCATGGTAACCATCACCAGGACTTCATGGTAACCATCACCAGGACTTCATGGTAAACATCACCAGGACTTCATGGTAAACATAACGAGGACTTCAAGGTAAACATCACCAGGACTTCATGGTGAACATCACCAGGACTTCCCGGTAAACATCACCAGGACTTCATGGTGAACATCACCAGGACTTCATGGTATACATCACCAGGACTTCATGGTAACTATCACCAGGACTTCATGGTGAACATCACCAGGACTTCATGGTGAACATCACCAGGACTTCATGGTAAACATCACCAGGACTTCATGGTGAACATCACCAGGACTTCATGGTAACCATCACCAGGACTTCATGGTAACCATCACCAGGACTTCACGGTAAACATCACCAGGACTTCATGGTAACCATCACCAGGACTTCACGGTAAACATCACCGGGACTTCACGGTAACCATCACCAGGACTTCATGGTGAACATCACCAGGACTTCACGGTCAACATCACCAGGACTTCAAGGTAACCATCACCAGGACTTCATGGTAACCATCACCAGGACTTCATGGTGAACATCACCAGGACTTCATGGTGATCATCACCAGGACTTCACGGTGAACATCACCAGGACTTCATGGTAAACATCACCAGGACTTCATGGTAAACATCACCAGGACTTCATGGTGAACATCACCAGGACTTCCGTTAAACATCACCAGGACTTCATCGTAAACATCACCAGGACTTCATGGTAAACATCACCAGGACTTCATGGTGAACATCACCAGGACTTCATGGAGACCATCACCAGGACTTCATGGTGAACATCACCAGGACTTCACGGTGATCATCACCAGGACTTCATGGTAACCATCACCAGGACTTCACGGTAAACATCACCAGGACATCATGGTAAACATCACCAGGACTTCATGGTAAACATAACAAGGACTTCATGGTAAACATCACCAGGACTTCATGGTGAACATCACCAGGACTTCCCGGTAAACATCACCAGGACTTCATGGTGAACATCACCAGGACTTCATGGTATACATCACCAGGACTTCATGGTAACCATCACCAGGACTTCATGGTGAACATCACCAGGACTTCATGGTGAACATCACCAGGACTTCACGGTAACTATCACCAGGACTTCACGGTAAACATCACCGGGACTTCACGGTAACCATCACCAGGAATTCATGGTGAACATCACCAGGACTTCACGGTCAACATCACCAGGACTTCATGGTAACCATCACCAGGACTTCATGGTGAACATCACCAGGACTTCATGGTGATCATCACCAGGACTTCACGGTGAACATCACCAGGACTTCATGGTAAATATCACCAGGACTTCATGGTAAACATCACCAGGACTTCATGATAAACATCACCAGGACTTCATGGTAACCATCACCAAGACTTCACGGTGAACATCACCAAGACTTCACGGTGAACATCACCAGGGCTTCACGGTAAACATCACCAGGACTTCACGGTAAACATCACCAGGACTTCATGGTAAACATCACCAGGACTTCATGGTAACCATCACCAGGACTTCATGATAAACATCACCAGGACTTTACGGTAAACATCACCAGGACTTCATGGTAACCATCACCAGGACTTCATGGTAAACATCACCAGGACTTCATGGTAAACATCACCAGGACTTCATGGTAACCATCACCAGGACTTCATGGTGAACATCACCAGGACTTCATGGTAAACATCACCAGGACTTCATGGTAAACATCACCAGGACTTCATGGTAAACATCACCAGGACTTCATGGTAAACATCACCAGGACTTCATGGTGAACATCACCAGGACTTCATGGTAACCATCACCAGGACTTCATGGTGAACATCACCAGGGCTTCCCGGTAACCATCACCAGGACTTCATGGTGAACATCACCAGGACTTCATGGTAACCATCACCAGGACTTCATGGTAACCATCACCAGGACTTCATGGTGAACATCACCAGGACTTCATGGTGAACATCACCAGGACTTCATGGTAACCATCACCAGGACTTCATGGTGAACATCACCAGGGCTTCCCGGTAACCATCACCAGGACTTCATGGTGAACATCACCAGGACTTCATGGTGAACATCACCAGGACTTCATGGTAACCATCACCAGGACTTCATGGTAACCATCACCAGGACTTCATGGTAAACATCACCAGGACTTCATGGTGAACATCACCAGGACTTCCGTTAAACATCACCAGGACTTCATGGTAAACATCACCAGGACTTCACGGTAAACATCACCAGGACTTCATGGTAAACATCACCAGGACTTCATGGTGAACATCACCAGGACTTCATGGTAACCATCACCAGGACTTCATGGTGAACATCACCAGGGCTTCCCGGTAACCATCACCAGGACTTCATGGTGAACATCACCAGGACTTCATGGTAACCATCACCAGGACTTCATGGTAACCATCACCAGGACTTCATGGTGAACATCACCAGGACTTCATGGTGAACATCACCAGGACTTCATGGTAACCATCACCAGGACTTCATGGTGAACATCACCAGGGCTTCCCGGTAACCATCACCAGGACTTCATGGTGAACATCACCAGGACTTCATGGTGAACATCACCAGGACTTCATGGTAACCATCACCAGGACTTCATGGTAACCATCACCAGGACTTCATGGTAAACATCACCAGGACTTCATGATAAACATCACCAGGACTTCATGGTAACCATCACCAGGACTTCATGGTAAACATCACCAAGACTTCACGGTGAACATCACCAGGACTTCACGGTGATCATCACCAGGACTTCATGGTGAACATCACCAGGACTTCCGTTAAACATCACCAGGACTTCATGGTAAACATCACCAGGACTTCATGGTAACCGTCACCAGGGCTTCATGGTGAACATCACCAGGGCTTCCCGTTAAACATCACCAGGACTTCATGGTGAACATCACCAGGACTTCATGGTGAACATCACCAGGACTTCATGGTAACCATCACCAGGACTTCATGGTGAACATCACCAGGACTTCATGGTGAACATTACCAGGACCTCATGGTAACCATCACCAGGAATTCATGGTGAACATCACCAGGACTTCATGGTAAACATCACCAGGACTTCATGGTAACCGTCACCAGGACATCATGGTAACCATCACCAGGACATCATGGTAACCATCACCAGGACTTCATGGTAAACATCACCAGGACTTCATGGTGAACATCACCAGGACTTCCGTTAAACATCACCAGGACTTCATGGTGAACATCACCAGGACTTCATGGTAAACATCACCAGGACTTCATGGCGAACATCACCAGGACTTCATGGTAACCATCACCAGGACTTCGTGGTGAACATCACCAGGGCTTCCCGATAACCATCACCAGGACTTCATGGTGAACATCACCAGGACTTCATGGTAACCATCACCAGGACTTCATGGTAACCATCACCAGGACTTCATGGTGAACATCACCAGGACTTCATGGTGAACATCACCAGGACTTCATGGTAACCATCACCAGGACTTCATGGTGAACATCACCAGGGCTTCCCGGTAACCATCACCAGGACTTCATGGTGAACATCACCAGGACTTCATGGTGAACATCACCAGGACTTCATGGTAACCATCACCAGGACTTCATGGTAAACATCACCAGGACTTCATGATAAACATCACCAGGACTTCATGGTAACCATCACCAGGACTTCATGGTAAACATCACCAAGACTTCACGGTGAACATCACCAGGACTTCACGGTGAACATCACCAGGACTTCATGGTGAACATCACCAGGACTTCCGTTAAACATCACCAGGACTTCACGGTAAACATCACCAGGACTTCATGGTAACCGTCACCAGGGCTTCATGGTGAACATCACCAGGGCTTCCCGGTAAACATCACCAGGACTTCATGGTGAACATCACCAGGACTTCATGGTGAACATCACCAGGACTTCATGGTAACCATCACCAGGACTTCATGGTGAACATCACCAGGACTTCATGGTGAACATTACCAGGACCTCATGGTAACCATCACCAGGAATTCATGGTGAACATCACCAGGACTTCATGGTAAACATCACCAGGACTTCATGGTAACCGTCACCAGGACTTCATGGTGAACATCACCAGGACATCATGGTAACCATCACCAGGACTTCATGGTAAATATCACCAGGACTTTACGGTCAAAATCACCAGGACTTCATGGTAACGATCACCAGGACTTCATGGTAAACATCACCAGGACTTCATGGTAATCATCACCAGGACTTCATGGTGAACATCACCAGGACTTCATGGTAACCATCACCAAGACTTCACGGTGAACATCACCAAGACTTCACGGTGAACATCACCAGGGCTTCACGGTAAACATCACCAGGACTTCACGGTAAACATCACCAGGACTTCATGGTAAACATCACCAGGACTTCATGGTAACCATCACCAGGACTTCATGATAAACATCACCAGGACTTTACGGTAAACATCACCAGGACTTCATGGTAACCATCACCAGGACTTCATGGTAAACATCACCAGGACTTCATGGTAAACATCACCAGGACTTCATGGTGAACATCACCAGGACTTCATGGTAAACATCACCAGGACTTCATGGTAAACATCACCAGGACTTCATGGTAAACATCACCAGGACTTCATGGTGAACATCACCAGGACTTCCGTTAAACATCACCAGGACTTCATGGTAAACATCACCAGGACTTCATGGTAAACATCACCAGGACTTCATGGTAAACATCACCAGGACTTCATGGTGAACATCACCAGGACTTCATGGTAACCATCACCAGGACTTCATGGTGAACATCACCAGGGCTTCCCGGTAACCATCACCAGGACTTCATGGTGAACATCACCAGGACTTCATGGTAACCATCACCAGGACTTCATGGTAACCATCACCAGGACTTCATGGTGAACATCACCAGGACTTCATGGTGAACATCACCAGGACTTCATGGTAACCATCACCAGGACTTCATGGTGAACATCACCAGGGCTTCCCGGTAACCATCACCAGGACTTCATGGTGAACATCACCAGGACTTCATGGTAACCATCACCAGGACTTCATGGTAACCATCACCAGGACTTCATGGTAAACATCACCAAGACTTCACGGTGAACATCACCAGGACTTCACGGTGAACATCACCAGGACTTCATGGTGAACATCACCAGGACTTCCGTTAAACATCACCAGGACTTCATGGTAAACATCACCAGGACTTCATGGTAAACATCACCAGGACTTCATGGTAACCGTCACCAGGGCTTCATGGTGAACATCACCAGGGCTTCCCGGTAAACATCACCAGGACTTCATGGTGAACATCACCAGGACTTCATGGTGAACATCACCAGGACTTCATGGTAACCATCACCAGGACTTCATGGTGAACATCACCAGGACTTCATGGTGAACATTACCAGGACCTCATGGTAACCATCACCAGGAATTCATGGTGAACATCACCAGGACTTCATGGTAAACATCACCAGGACTTCATGGTAACCGTCACCAGGACTTCATGGTGAACATCACCAGGACATCATGGTAACCATCACCAGGACTTCATGGTAAACATCACCAGGACTTCATGGTAAACATCACCAGGACTTCATGGTAAACATCACCAGGACTTCATGGTGAACATCACCAGGACTTCCGTTAAACATCACCAGGACTTCATGGTGAACATCACCAGGACTTCATGGTAAACATCACCAGGACTTCATGGTGAACATCACCAGGACTTCATGGTAACCATCACCAGGACTTCATGGTGAACATCACCAGGGCTTCCCGATAACCATCACCAGGACTTCATGGTGAACATCACCAGGACTTCATGGTAACCATCACCAGGACTTCATGGTAACCATCACCAGGACTTCATGGTGAACATCACCAGGACTTCATGGTGAACATCACCAGGACTTCATGGTAACCATCACCAGGACTTCATGGTAACCATCACCAGGACTTCATGGTAAACATCACCAGGACTTCATGATAAACATCACCAGGACTTCATGGTAACCATCACCAGGACTTCATGGTAAACATCACCAAGACTTCACGGTGAACATCACCAGGACTTCACGGTGAACATCACCAGGACTTCATGGTGAACATCACCAGGACTTCCGTTAAACATCACCAGGACTTCATGGTAAACATCACCAGGACTTCATGGTAAACATCACCAGGACTTCATGGTAACCGTCACCAGGGCTTCATGGTGAACATCACCAGGGCTTCCCGGTAAACATCACCAGGACTTCATGGTGAACATCACCAGGACTTCATGGTGAACATCACCAGGACTTCATGGTAACCATCACCAGGACTTCATGGTGAACATCACCAGGACTTCATGGTGAACATTACCAGGACCTCATGGTAACCATCACCAGGAATTCATGGTGAACATCACCAGGACTTCATGGTAAACATCACCAGGACTTCATGGTAACCGTCACCAGGACTTCATGGTGAACATCACCAGGACATCATGGTAACCATCACCAGGACTTCATGGTAAATATCACCAGGACTTTACGGTCAAAATCACCAGGACTTCATGGTAACCATCACCAGGACTTCATGGTAAACATCACCAGGACTTCATGGTAATCATCACCAGGACTTCATGGTGAACATCACCAGGACTTCATGGTGAACATCACCAGGACTTCATGGTAAACATCACCAGGACTTCATGGTAATCATCACCAGGACTTCATGGTGAACATCACCAGGACTTCATGGTGAACATCACCAGGACCTCATGGTAACCATCACCAGGAATTCATGGTGAACATCACCAGGACTTCATGGTAAACATCACCAGGACTTCATGATAAACATCACCAGGACTTCACGGTAACCATCACCAGGACTTCACGGTAACCATCACCAGGACTTCACGGTAACCATCACCAGGACTTCATGGTGAACATCACCAGGACTTCATGGTAACCATCACCAGGACTTCACGGTAACCATCACCAGGACTTCACGGTAAACATCACCAGGACTTCACGGTAAACATCACCAGGACTTCACGGTAAACATCACCAGGACTTCACGGTAAACATCACCAGGACTTCATGGTAAACATCACCAGGACTTCATGGTAACCATCACCAGGACTTCATGATAAACATCACCAGGACTTCATGATAAACATCACCAGGACTTCACGGTAAACATCACCAGGACTTCACGGTAAACATCACCAGGACTTCATGGTGAACATCACCAGGACTTCATGGTGAACATCACCAGGACTTCATGGTAAACATCACCAGGACTTCAAGGTGAACATCACCAGGACGTCCGTTAAACATCACCAGGACTTCATGGTGAACATCACCAGGACTTCATGGTAACCATCACCAGGACTTCTATAAAGATGTCGGGAACTAGAAGAGACTCCGAAAAGAAACCCAAAAGCGCTAAAAAGGATGCACGACTTGCGAATGTCGATGAAGCCTTGGACGTGAGTGAGCCCGAAAACAACATGGCGCCCGTGCTAGAGGAGTTGAGAAACTTTAGAAAAGAACATGCGGATGCCTCTAAAGATACCAAAGCTGCATTGAATAGGGTGGAAACAACATTAAAAGATGTGCTTGACCGTACGAATGCTCTTGAACAACAAATGACTGAAACACAGCAAAGAGTGAGCGACACCGAAGACCAGCTACAGCGCCATGAGAGAGCCATTCGCCACTTGCTACACCGAGAAGCTAATCTGACTGCTAAATGCGAGGATATTGAATCAAGAGCCAGACGCAACAACTTGCGCATATACGGGATAAAAGAGGGCGAAGAAAAGGATGGCATGATTCCTTTCATAACCGGATTGATCCGCACCTCATTAAATATGCCGGACGACAAAGATCTCGGCATTGAGAGGGCGCACAGGTCGCTAACGATGAAGCCAAAAGATTCTACACCACCAAGATCTATTATCGTTAGATTTTTGGACTACAGAGTGAAGGATGAGGTACTTCGAAAAGCGTGGCAAAGTAGTGGCATTATTTATAATGACCGGAAAATATATTTCGACCAGGACTACACCGCGGATACACAGAAGAAACGAAAACAAGTACGAGATGTTATTAAACAACTCAAAGAAAAGAGGATAAAAGCCATGTCACCTTTTCCTGCCCACTTTGATCTACTTTGACCATGGCCCGAAGACCTTTTCCACGCTCACGGAGGCAGCGCCAACCCTCAAGGATATGGGGATACCCGTCAAAGTGAATGAGCGAGAGGACATCCGTGATAAACTATTGCGCAACACCTGGGCTGCTGCATCCAAGGGAGCAGCCGGAGACACAACGCTGAGCATTGCGGATTTGCAAGCACTGGTTTAAGGTGACAAATAATACATGACCGATGAGTAAATGTGACATCTATGAAAAACAGGGCTAACTTTCAAATAATATGGCTAGTTAACATAAGACACGTTGGGTTTTCAACTTCGTAAAGCACAGTCAGATAGAATTGTACACAATATACTGGATCCAACACTTAAAACGAAAGTATGCAGACCAAAAGAAATAGCCAAGGCATTTGCAACATTTTTTAAAAAGCTTTATGAGGAACCGAACCCAATGAATGATAAATTAAAAGCAAAGTGTGATACTTTCCTTAAGAATCTAAATCTTCCTGTATTATCCAGAGAAGAAGCGTCAGATATGGTTTCAGACATAACGGAAAGTGAAATTCGAGAGGCAATCAAAAAACTGAAAAACAGTAAATCTCCAGGAACCGATGGGCTTCCTGGAGAATTTTATAAATGTTTTATTGATATCTTAATACCACTTCTGACCAGGGTTTTTAATTATACACTTAAGAATAGTAACATGCCAGTCTCATGGTCTGAGGCCATAATTTCAGTCATTCATAAAGAAGGAAAAGATGCTGCGCATTGTGATGGCTATAGACCGATTAGTCTGCTATGAAATGACTTAAAACTGCTGACTAATATCCTAGCAAAAAGGATACAAAACCATGTTAAAAAACTTATTCACCCAGATCAAACAGGGTTTATTCCAAATCGACACAGTGCCAATAATATGAGAAGGACCTTAAATATCATGACACAGGCCAAAAATAATAGTCAAAATTCAATGCTAATTAGTTTTGATGCTCAGAAAGCATTTGATACTGTCAATTGGCAGTTTCTCTACAAAACACTGTCAGTTATGGGCTTTCACCCACAATTTGTGGAGTGGATAAAGACAATTTATACAAATCCTAAATCGCGGGTCAGGGTGAATGGGTGCTGCTCGGATTTCTTTTACTTGGAAAGAGGTGTCCGCCAGGGCGATTGTCTCAGCCCCTTGTTATTTGCAATTAATATTGAACCGCTTGCTGCATTAATCAGGATGAATAAAGATATCAAAGGCATTGAAGATAGAAATAAGAACGAACACAAGATTTCCCTCTTTGCTGATGATATCTTGACATATATTAGTGACCCAGCCAGATCTTTACCCTCACTTATGAAAGTTTTTGAAGACTATGGTAAATTTTCAGGTTATCAAATAAATCAATCAAAATCAGAAGCAATGATGTTAAAAGGCCAATGGCCTACAAATTTTAAAAATCAGTTTAATTTTCGAATGTCCACTCAAGGATTCAGATATTTGGGCATTATTATCACTCCAAACATTTCACATTTATTCAAAGCTAATTATGGTAAATTAATGGATGAACTTAAAAAAGACTTTATAAGATGGGAAGTTTTACCTCTGTCACTTGTAGGGAGGATTGAAACAATTAGAATGAACGTATTGCCAAGGTTGCTTTTTCTGTTTCAGTCACTGCCTATAAAAATTCCAATGTCTACATTTAAGACACTTAATAAATGGATTTCAAAATTTATTTGGCAGAATAAACGTCCAAGAATTAAACTTAAAACTCTTATGTGTCCAAAGGAACTTGGTGGATTAAATGTTCCAAATTTGAAAAATTATTATTTTGCGGCTCAGCTTCGGTCAATAATAACATGGATCTGTCAAGAGGAGGATACAATATGGTATAGGATGGAACAAGCTGATTGTCAAGATATTTTTCTTGATACAATTCCATTTTTAAATCTTGATGTACTGCCAAAAAAGAAAATTGCAAATGAATGGGTCAGAACCACTCTATCCATATGGTCTAATATCAGAAAGATATTAAATATCCCTAGCTCTATCTGTAGACTGATAAGAATTCATCATAACCTGGAGTTCCCTCCTTCTTCTGAGTTTAAAACTTGGGCTGAAAAAGGCCTCGTTTTGTTGGGCCAAATGGTTGAGAGTGGAAATTTGATGACTTTTCAACAGCTCCAACAAAAATACAACCTCCCAACCCAAGATTTCTATAAATATTTACAATTAAGACATTACTTACAGAAACATAACTATTTGACTTCCTTTCAGACTCCACCTTCTAATATAGAATGTTTTTTTATGTCAGTTATCAAAAAAACAACAACTAGTAGATATATATCTCATGCCTATAAAATATTACAAGAGCAAAGTGTAGAGAACACACTGGATATAAAAGGAAAGTGGGAATTGGAAATGAACACTATTATCAAGGATGAAGACTGGGAACAGACATTGAAAGAGGGACATAAAATAACAAATAGTCCGGTACTAAGGGAGTTTGAATGGAAAACTAAAATTAGATTTTTTAGAACTCCTCTCATCACATCAAAATTTGGTAAAACTTCAAATCAGTGTTGGAGAGGTTGTGGCCATGTGGGAGACCATACTCATGTATTTTGGGATTGTCCAAAATTGACAAATTATTGGAAAGATATCCAACGTGAAATTCAAAACTGTATAGGTGTCAAAATCCCGTTGGATCCAAATGTCATAATACTGGGAATTTTCTCAGATAATTTCAGACCAAATTGTAATGTTATCCAGTTAAGACTATTACTTTTACTTGCTAAGAAAATGATTACGGTCTCCTGGCTCAAGCCTCAACCTCCCAATATTATACAATGGAAGAACAAACTGAGGGAAGTTTATAATATGGAATTTATTACAGCAAGACTACAAATGAAGATGGATATATTTATGGACAGATGGTCTACAATTCAGAACTATATTTCGGATTAAGTCTAGTTTCTGCTTATTTTTGTGAAAAATGCCTACACTGTACTGTGCCTATTGCATTTGTTTGATTTGTTTTGTTTTTAGTACAACTGTACAACTGTGATGTTTGCACTAAAGATTGTGAATAAAGAATAAGTTCAAAAAAAAAAAAAAAAGAAAGGCTAAACTAGAGCTGAATGAAATAATTAACCAAAAACCCCAGTTTTTGCTACAAAGACTTCGCTTAGAGAACTTTGAACATAGCAACAAATCTGGAAGATTTCTCGCAAATCAATTAAAAGCAAACAAGGAGAAAACAACCATCTCCTCTGTTAAAGATTCAAGAGGAAATATCCTCCATGATCTTGATGGAATAAATGACATGGAATAAATGACTGCATGAATGTTCTGCATGTGTCACAGTCACTGAGTCATCCAGCAAGTTTATCCATTAACAGCAGGTAGCTCTCTTTCTGTCTTTCTGATTTAACTTGCTAGTTTCTGGTCCTCATGATTGTCAATGGTTCTGTTCTCCACAGGGACCATGAATCTAGAGTTGGCTTGTGTGAGTGTATATATATATATATATATATATATATATATATATATATATATATATATATATATATATATATATATATATATATATATATGCCATCCAAAGAACCAGAGCACACACATGGCGCAGGTATCTTAATGACAGAGTAGACCGCACAGGGGGGTCCTTAGAGCGCTAGCTGGGGAACAGAAGACGGCGCGTCTACCTGTTAGAATCCTTCTGGGCACCCAGTCACCGTGGAGCAGAGAAGGAGCTGTAGTGAGTGGCAGAGCGGTTAACAGGGGGTAAAGCAGATTGATTAAAGAAGACAATAGGAAACACAATGATGATAGCTAAAATAACCAAACAACACATTGAGCTCTTTAATGATCAGACATGAACCCTAAATGGATGCCAGGGTCGATCTCTCTCCATGATGCCGTGTGGGCGGAGCTTGCGTTGGAGCTTGGCACGCTACTGCTGCAGGTGGACGCTAATGTCACTCCACTCTGAGATTGCTTGAGAACGGTGGCTGGTCTTCAGGTGTGAGAGTAGACTGTCTCACTACCCACACTACCACAGGGATTATTCTGCCCTCTGTCGGGTGGTGCGTTACACTGCTGCGTCGTGTGTAGCAGCAAGCTGGAGAGCCACGGTCGGTGCAGGAAACTTCCTGAAGCGATACTACAGCAGTTGGATACTACGGGCACCAAAGTAGCACGTATTCAGCCACGGTCAGTAGCACGGTCATCTGTCTGGGTCATCAGAAGAATCTGAAACAGGTGGTCCCAGCACTGACGTTTGAAGCTTCTCATCAGTACAAAGTCTCCAGGCTGAAGTAAACGGAGCTGCTTAGACGCAGGTTCAGGAAGGTCTGCAGAAACCTGAGAGCAAACGCCTGAGAACATGCGGGTGGACCTGCGAAAAGAATCTACGGGGGGACCTGTTGGGTCCCCTTTTACGCATGCGCATGGACAACAGCACGAGAGGAAGTGCTCTGGTCCAAGGAAGGCCTGAGAGAGACCAAGGAGGAAATCTTTCCATCTGTGGGCCGTAAGAGAAAAGAGGAAGTGAGAGGCTGCAAAAGGAGGGTGGGCCAGAGACGCAGCCTTCATCTGCAGGAGAGTCACCTGTAGAGACAGGGTCAGAAGAGTCAGTGCACATGTGCATACAGCAACCTGTCAGGGGAGCAAAATGGCAGAAAGAAGGGAGTCAATAAGGCGACGGTGACGAACTGGGTCACCATCAGATGTCAGGAAACCACGGTGTTTCCACAGCGCTCCAAAACCCACACCTGGGTCTGGGTTCTGAGAGCGGAGCCATCAAGTCAGGGTCAACTCGAGGTCGGTCAGAGAGGTCAGGTCTGGGGGTGCAGAGGATGGACAGTCCAGCCACACAGTCATGGAGCGTGTCATCGACAGGAGTGGGGAGTAGAGAGGCTGGATGTAGGACTGTGTGTCGACTGACTGTCAAATTGGGAATAAAACATCCAACACTGATGTTAAAGATGATTTCATCTTCTTCGTTTAATAACCTGATCTCGCACTCACAGGACTTCATTTTTGAACCTGGTCTCGCAGAGTCTATGTCTCTATTCGTGTCAAATTCAGTCCTGGGGGAAAAGAGCACAAAGAGACAATTTTATAAACAAAACTGTTTCAGTTCGATTAGCAATAAGAATCACTCTGTCTATAATATATCAAAAACCACTCTCAATCAAATTATAATTTGGAAAAATATACTTCTCACCAGATAAATCCACGGATGGGTTGAGATCCCGTCGTGCTCGACTGAAACCGGTGACTGTGGCCCTCGTCACTCTTAAGGCCTATTCGAGGTTTGAAGATGAATCTGTTTGGATTCCGGCGACCTGCCCCTCAGTCCGGTCCCGGCAGAAACACATGGGATCCCACTTCTGACACCAAATTGTCGTGGAATTTATCCGATGAGAAATAAATCTATAAATCAATTGTTTTCTGTTCAATTTATTGGGCATGTACAGATGTTGCGGGTGAGAGGTCTCGAGCTCTGCCCCTGCTCAGTGTGCTACAGTGCTCTTTAAGCATACACAAACAACCTTTGCCTGGCAGCACTAGTCAGAGCAACTGCTAGCTTAGAGATAACAACAGTCAAAGCTGAAACAGGCCTTGAACAGAACACTTAGTTTTATGCATGAATCTACTAAAGCAAGCTTACTGAACTACTCTAAACTATGCAGAATGTATATCTTGTACTACTTAAAAGAAACTTAATAAAGGAGTAACATATTAAAACTACACTATATGCATTATTCCACCACTAGATCTTTCTTGGTCATCTAGCGAGGTTCCGGGAGTCCTGGAGGTTCTGAAGGTTCAGGAGGTTCTGGAGGTTCCTGAGGTTCTGCAGGTCCTGGATGTTCAGGAGGTTCAGAAGGTTCTGGAGGTTCTGGAGTTTCAGAAGGTTCAGGAGGTTCTGGAGGTTCAGGAGGTTCTGGGGGTTCCAGAGGTTCTGGAGCTTCAAAGGTTTCCTGAGGTTCTGAAGGTTCAGGAGGTTCTGGAGGTTCAGGAGGTTCTGCAGGTTGCAGAGGTTCTGGAGGTTCAGGAGGTTCTGGACATTCTGGAGGTTCCTAAGGTTTCCTGAGGTTCTGAAGGTTCCTGAAGTTCCTGGCGTTCAGAGGTACTGAAGGTTCAGGAGGTACCGGAGGTTAAGAAGGTTAAGGAGGTCTGAAGGTTCCTGAAGTTCCTGGCGTTCAGAGGTACTGAAGGTTCAGGAGGTACCGGAGGTTAAGAAGGTTAAGGAGGTCTGAAGGTTCCTGAAGTTCCTGACGTTCAGAGGTACTGAAGGTTCATGAGGTACCGGAGGTTAAGAAGGTTAAGGAGGTCCAGGGGGTTCTGGAGGTTCCTGAGTTTCAGGAGGTTCTGAGGGTTCAGGAGGTTCAGGAGTTTCTGAAGGTTCCTGGAGGTTCTGGAGGTTCAGGAGATTCCTGAGGATCTGGAAGTCCAGGGGGTTCCTGAGGTTCAGGAGGTTCTGTAGGTTCCTAAGGTTTCCTGAGGTTCTGAAGGTTCTGGAGGTTCAGGAGGTTAAGGAGTTTCTGGAGGTTGAAGAGGTTCCTGAGGTTCTGGAGGTTCAGGAGGTTCAGGGTGTTCCGGAGGTTAAGGAGGTTAAGTAGGTTCAGGAGGTTCTGGAGGTTCCTGAGGTTAAGGAGGTTCCAGAGGTTCCTGAAGTTCTGGAGGTTTAGGAGGTTCTGGAGGTTCAGGAGGTTTTGGAGGTTCTGGAGGTTCAGTAGGTTAAGGAGGTTCAGGAGGTTCTGGACATTCAGGAGGTTCTGGAGGTTTAAGAGGTTCTGGAGGTTCAAAAGGTTCTGGAGGTTCCTGAGGTTCTGAAGGTTCAGGAGGTTCCGGAGGTTCTGGAGGTTCAGGAGTTTCTGAAGGTTCTGGAGGTTCTGGAGGTTCAGGGGGTTCTGGAGTTTCAGGAGGTTCCGGAGGTCCAGGGGGTTCTGTAGGTTCAAGAGGTTCTGGATATTCAGGAGGTTCAGGAGGTTTTGTAGGTTTCCTAAGGTTTCCTGAGGTTCTGAAGGTTCTGGAGGTTTAGGAGGTTCACGGGGTTCCTGAGGTTCTGAACTTTCTGGAGGTTTAGGAGGTTGTGGAGGTTATGTAGGTTCTGGAGGTTCTGGAGGTTCCTGATTTTCAGGAGGTTCAGGAGGTTCCTGAGGTTCCTGAGGTTCCAGAGGTTCTGGAGGTTCTGGAGGTTCCGGAGGATCTAAAGGTTCTGGACGTTCAGGAGGTTTAGTATGTTCTGGAGGTTCAGGAGGTTCCTAAGGTTTCCTGAGGTTCCAGATGTTCTGGGGGTTCCTGAGGTTCTGGAGGTTCCTTAGGATCTTGAGATCCAGGGGGTACTGGAGGTTCTGGTGGTTCAGGATGTTCAGGGGTTTCTGGAGGTTGAAGAGGTTCCAGAGGTTCCTGAGCTTCGGGAGGTTCAGGAGGTTTTGAAGGTTCCTGAGGTTCAGAGGGTTCTGGAGGTTCCTGGGGTTCTGAAGGTTCCTGAGTTTCAGATGGTTCCTAAGGTTTCCTGAGATTCCGGAGGTTCTGGAGACTCTGGAGGTTCAGGAGATTCCAGAGGTTCCGGAGGTTCTGGAGATTATGGAGGTTCTGGAGGTTCAGGATGTTATAGAAGTTCCTGAGTATCTAAAGGTTCTGGAGCCTCAGCAGGTTCAGTATGTTCAGGAGGTTCCGGAGGTTCTGGAAGTTCCTGAGGATCTAAAGGTTCTGGAGGTTCAGGGGGTTTTGGAGTTTCAGCATGTTCTGGAGGTCCACAGGGTTCAGAGGTTCTAGAGGTTCCGGAGGTTCTGGAGGTTCAGGAGGTTCTGGAGGTTGAAGAGGTTCCAGAGGTTCTGGAGGTTCTGGAGGTTCAGGAGGTTCTGGAGGTTGAAGAGGTTCCAGAGGTTCTGGAGGTTCTGGAGGTTCACAAGGTTCCTGAGGTTCTGAAGGTTAGAGGTTCTGGAGGTTCAGGAGGCTGTGGAGGTTATGGAGGTTCAGGAGGTTCTGGAGGTTCTGGAGGTTCTGGAGGTTCTGGAAGTTCCTGAGTTTCAGGAGGTTCTGGAGGTTCTGAAAGCTCAGGAAGTTCAGGAGTTTCTGAAGGTTCAGGAGGTTCCTGAAGTTCTGAAGGTTCAGGAGGTTCTGGAGGTTCTGGAAGTTCCTGAGGATCTAAAGGTTCTGGATGTTCTGGAGGTTCAGGAGGTTCTGGAAGTTCCTGAGGATCTAAAGGTTCTGGATGTTCTGGAGGTTGAGGAATTTCAGGAGGTTCTGGAAGTTCCTGAGGATCTAAAGGTTCTGGAGGTTTCAGAGGTTCCTGAGGTTCTGGAGGTTCCTGAGGTTCCTGAGGTTCTGGCGGTTCCTGAGTTTCTGAAGGTTCTGGAGGTTCCTGAGGATCTGGAGGTTCCTGAGGTTCTGGAGGTTCAGGAGGTTTAGGGTGTTCCGGAGGTTAAGGAAGTTCAGGGGGTTCTGGAGGTTCCTGAGGTTCAGGAGGTTCCAGAGGTTTCCTAAGGTTCTGGAGGTTCAGGAGGTTCAGTATTTTCTGGATGTTCAGGAGGTTCTGGAAGTTCCTGAGGATCTAAAGGTACTGGAGGTTCAGGGGGTTTTGGAGTTTCAGCATCTTCTGGAGGTCCACAGGGTTCTAGAGGTTCAAGAGGTTCTGGATTTTCAGGAGGTTCTGGAAGTTCTGCAGTTTCCTCAGGTTTCCTGAGGTTCTTAAGGTTCTGGAGGTTGAAGAGGTTCCTGAGGTTCTGGAGGTTTTGGATGTTCAGGAGGTTCACGAGGTTCCTGAGGTTCTGAAGGTTAGAGGTTCTGGAGGTTTAGGAGGCTGTGGGGGTTATGGAGGTTCAGGAGGTTCTGGAGGTTCACAAGGTTCCTGAGGTTCTGAAGGTTAGAGGTTCTGGAGGTTCAGGAGGCTGTGGGGGTTATGGAGGTTCAGGAGGTTCTGGAGGTTCTGGAAGTTCTGAAGGTTCAGGAGGTTCACGAGGTTCCTGAGGTTCTGAAGGTTAGAGGTTCTGGAGGTTCAGGAGGCTGTGGAGGTTATGGAGGTTCAGGAGGTTCTGGAGGTTCTGGAGGTTCTGGAAGTTCCTGAGTTTCAGGAGGTTCTGGAGGTTCTGAAAGCTCAGGAAGTTCAGGAGTTTCTGAAGGTTCAGGAGGTTCCTGAAGTTCTGAAGGTTCAGGAGGTTCTGGAGGTTCTGGAAGTTCCTGAGGATCTAAAGGTTCTGGATGTTCTGGAGGTTCAGGAGGTTCTGGAAGTTCCTGAGGATCTAAAGGTTCTGGATGTTCTGGAGGTTGAGGAATTTCAGGAGGTTCTGGAAGTTCCTGAGGATCTAAAGGTTCTGGAGGTTTCAGAGGTTCCTGAGGTTCTGGAGGTTCCTGAGGTTCCTGAGGTTCTGGCGGTTCCTGAGTTTCTGAAGGTTCTGGAGGTTCCTGAGGATCTGGAGGTTCCTGAGGTTCTGGAGGTTCAGGAGGTTTAGGGTGTTCCGGAGGTTAAGGAAGTTCAGGGGGTTCTGGAGGTTCCTGAGGTTCAGGAGGTTCCAGAGGTTTCCTAAGGTTCTGGAGGTTCAGGAGGTTCAGTATTTTCTGGATGTTCAGGAGGTTCTGGAAGTTCCTGAGGATCTAAAGGTACTGGAGGTTCAGGGGGTTTTGGAGTTTCAGCATCTTCTGGAGGTCCACAGGGTTCTAGAGGTTCAAGAGGTTCTGGATTTTCAGGAGGTTCCGGAAGTTCTGCAGTTTCCTCAGGTTTCCTGAGGTTCTTAAGGTTCTGGAGGTTGAAGAGGTTCCTGAGGTTCTGGAGGTTTTGGATGTTCAGGAGGTTCACGAGGTTCCTGAGGTTCTGAAGGTTAGAGGTTCTGGAGGTTTAGGAGGCTGTGGGGGTTATGGAGGTTCAGGAGGTTCTGGAGGTTCACAAGGTTCCTGAGGTTCTGAAGGTTAGAGGTTCTGGAGGTTCAGGAGGCTGTGGGGGTTATGGAGGTTCAGGAGGTTCTGGAGGTTCTGGAAGTTCTGAAGGTTCAGGAGGTTCACGAGGTTCCTGAGGTTCTGAAGGTTAGAGGTTCTGGAGGTTCAGGAGGCTGTGGAGGTTATGGAGGTTCAGGAGGTTCTGGAGGTTCTGGAAGTTCCTGAGTTTCAGGAGGTTCAGGAGGTTCTGAAAGCTCAGGAAGTTCAGGAGTTTCTGAAGGTTCAGGAGGTTCAGGAGGTTCCGGAGTTTCTGAAGGTTCAGGAGGTTCCTGAAGTTCTGAAGGTTCAGGAGGTTCAGGAGGTTCAGTATGTTCTGGAGGTTCAGGATGTTCCTAAGGTTTCCTGAGGTTCTGGAGGTTCAGGAGGCTGTGGAGGTTCTGGAGGTTCTGGAAGTTCCTGAGGATCTAAAGGTTCTCGATGTTCTGAAGGTTCAGGAATTTCAGGAGGTTCTAGAAGTTCCTGAGGATCTAAAGGTTCTGGAGGTTCCTGAGGTTCCTGAGGTTCTGGCGGTTCCTGAGTTTCTGAAGGTTCTGGAGGTTCCTGAGGATCTGGAGGTTCCAGAGGTTCTGGAGGTTCAGGGGGTTCAGGAGGTTCCTGACGTTCTGAAGGTTCCAGAGGTTCAGGAGGTTCCTGAGGTTCCTGAGGTTCTGGAGGTTCCTGAGATTCTGGAGCTTCTGAATGTTCAGGACGGTGTGGAGGTTCAAGAGGTTCTGGAGGTTCTGGAGGTTCCTGAGGTTCTGAAGGTTCTGGAGTTTCAAAAGGTTCAGGAGGTTCCTGAAGTTCCTGAGGTTCTAAAGGTTCTGGAGGTTCAGGAGGTTCTCAACTTTCAGGAGATTCTGGAGGTTCAGGAGGTTCTGGACGTTCCTGAGCTTCTGAAGATTCGGGAGGTTCCTGAGTTTCTGAAGGTTCAGAAGGTTCTGGAGGTTCTGAAGGTTCTGGAGGTTTTTGAGGTTCAGGAGTTTCTGAAGGTTCCTGAGGTTCTTGAGTTTCCTAAGGTTCTGAAGATTCAGGGGGTTCAGGAGGTTCCTGAGGTTCTAAAGGTTCTGGAGGTTCAGGAGGTTCAGGAGGTTCTCAACTTTCAGGAGATTCTGGAGGTTCAGGAGGTTCTGGACGTTCCTGAGCTTCTGAAGATTCGGGAGGTTCAGGAGTTTCTGAAGGTTCAGAAGGTTCTGGAGGTTCTGAAGGTTCTGGAGGTTTTTGAGGTTCAGGAGTTTCTGAAGGTTCCTGAGGTTCTTGAGTTTCCTAAGGTTCTGAAGATTCAGGGGGTTCATGAGGTTCCTGAGGTTCAAGAGGTTCTGGAGGTTCTGGAGGTTCTGGAGATTCCTGGGGTTCAGGAGGTTCTGGAGGTTCAGGAGTTTCTGGTGTTTCAGGAGGTTCTGGAGGTTCAGGAGTTGCTGGAGGTTCAGGAGGTTCCGGAGGTTCTGGACGTTCAGGAGGTTCTGGAGGTTCCTGAGGTTCTGAAGGTTCTGGAGTTTCAGAAGGTTCAGGAGGTTCTGGAAGTTCCTGAGGTTCTAAAGGTTCTGGACGTTCAGGAGGTTCTGGACGTTCAGGAGGTTCTGAAGATTCGGAGGTTCTAGAGATTCTTGAGTTTCAGAAGGTTCCGGAGGTTCTGGAAGTTCCTGAGGTTCTAAAGTTTCAGGAGGTTCAGGAGGTTCAGGACGTTCGGGAGGTTCCGAAGGTTCTGGAGTTTCAGTGGGCTCTGGAGGTTCCTGAGGTTCTGAAGGTTCTGGAGGTTTAGGAGGTTCTGAATGTTTAGGGAGATTCCTGAGGTTCTGGAGGTTACTGAGGTTCTAGAAGTTCAGGAGGTTCCTGAGCTTCAGGAGCTTCCTGAGGTTCTGGCGGTCCCTGAGTTTCTGAACGTTCTGGAGGTTCCTGAGGATCTGGAGGTCCAGGGGCTTCTGGAGGTTCAGAAGGTTCAGTATTTTCTGGAGGTTCTGGATATTCAGGAGTTTCCTGAGGTTCTGGAGGTTCTGAATGTTCAGGAGGTTCCTGAGGTTCTAAAGGTTCAAGAGGTTCTGGAGGTTCTTGAGTTTCCTGAGGTTCTGAAGATTCAGGGGGTTCAGGAGGTTCTGGAGGTTCTGGAGGTTCAGGAGGTTGTGGAGGTTCCTGAGGTTCTGGAGGTTCTGGAGGTTCTGGAGATTCCTGAGGTTCAGGAGATTCTGGAGGGACAGGAGGTTCAGGATGTTCTGAAGGTTAAAGAGGTTCTGGAAGTTCAGGAGGTTCTGGAGGTTCTGGAAGTTTCTGACTTTCAGGAGGATCAAGAGGTTCTGAAAGTTCAGGAAGTTCAGGTGTTTCTGAAGGTTCAGGAGGTTCCGGAATTTCTGAAGGTTCAGGAGGTTCCTGAGGTTCTGAAGGTTCCGGAGGTTCTGGAGGTTCCTGAGGTTCCTGAGGTTCAGGAGGTTCTAGTGTTTCAGGAGGTTCAGGAGGTTCTGGAGGTTCAGGTGGTTCTGGACGTACCTGAGGTTCTGAAGATTTGGGAGGTTCTAGAGATTCTTGAGTTTCAGAAGGTTCAGGAGGTTCTGGAAGTTCCTGAGGTTCTAAAGTTTCTCAAGGTTCAGGAGGTTCAGGACGTTCGGGAGGTTCAAGAGGTTCTGGAGGTTCCGAAGGTTCTGGAGGTTCTAGAGGTTCAGGAGGTTCAGGAGGTTCCTGAGGTCCTGGAGGTTCTGGAGGTTCCTGAGGTTCTGAAGGTTCTGGAGTTTCAGAAGGTTCAGGAGGTCCTGGAAGTTCCTGAGGTTCTAAAGGTTCTGGACGTTCAGGAGGTTCTGGACGTTCAGGAGGTTCTGAAGATTCGGAGGTTCTAGAGATTCTTGAGTTTCAGAAGGTTCCGGAGGTTCTGGAAGTTCCTGAGGTTCTAAAGTTTCAGGAGGTTCAGGAGGTTCAGGACGTTCGGGAGGTTCCGAAGGTTCTGGAGGTTCCAAAGGTTCTGGAGGTTCTAGAGGTTCAGGAGGTTCCTGAGGTCCTGGAGGTTCTGGAGGTTCCTGAGGTTCTGAAGGTTCTGGAGTTTCAGAAGGTTCAGGAGGTTCTGGAAGTTCCTGAGGTTCTAAAGGTTCTGGAGGTTCAGGAGGTTCTGGACGTTCAGGAGGTTCTGAAGATTCGGAGGTTCTAGAGATTCTTGAGTTTCAGAAGGTTCCGGAGGTTCTGGAAGTTCCTGAGGTTCTAAAGTTTCAGGAGGTTCAGGACGTTCGGGAGGTTCCGAAGGTTCTGGAGTTTCAGTGGGCTCTGGAGGTTCCTGAGGTTCTGAAGGTTCTGGAGGTTTAGGAGGTTCTGAATGTTTAGGGAGATTCCTGAGGTTCTGGAGGTTACTGAGGTTCTAGAAGTTCAGGAGGTCCCTGAGCTTCAGGAGCTTCCTGAGGTTCTGGCGGTCCCTGAGTTTCTGAACGTTCTGGAGGTTCCTGAGGATCTGGAGGTCCAGGGGCTTCTGGAGGTTCAGAAGGTTCAGTATTTTCTGGAGGTTCTGGATATTCAGGAGTTTCCTGAGGTTCTGGAGGTTCTGGATGTTCAGGAGGTTCCTGAGGTTCTGGAGGTTCAAGAGGTTCTGGAGGTTCTTGAGTTTCCTGAGGTTCTGAAGATTAAGGGGGTTCAGGAGGTTCTGGAGGTTCAGGAGGTTGTGGAGGTTCCTGAGGTTCAGGAGGTTCTGGAGGTTCTGGAGATTCCTGAGGTTCAAGAGATTCTGGAGGGACAGGAGGTTCAGGATGTTCTGAAGGTTAAAAAGGTTCTGGAAGTTCAGGAGGTTCTGGAGGTTCTGGAAGTTTCTGACTTTCAGGAGGATCAAGAGGTTCTGAAAGTTCAGGAAGTTCAGGTGTTTCTGAAGGTTCAGGAGGTTCAGGAGGTTCCGGAGTTTCTGAAGGTTCAGGAGGTTCCTGAGGTTCTGAAGGTTCCGGAGGTTCTGGAGGTTCCTGAGGTTCCTGAGGTTCCTGAGGTTCAGGAGGTTCTAGTGTTTCAGGAGGTTCAGGAGGTTCTGGAGGTTCAGGTGGTTCTGGACGTACCTGAGGTTCTGATGATTTGGGAGGTTCTAGAGATTCTTGAGTTTCAGAAGGTTCAGGAGGTTCTGGAAGTTCCTGAGGTTTTAAAGTTTCTGGAGGTTCAGGACGTTCGGGAGGTTCAAGAGGTTCTGGAGGTTCCGAAGGTTAAGGAGGTTCTAGAGGTTCAGGACGTTCAGGAGGTTCAGGAGGTTCCTGAGGTCCAGGAGGTTCTGGAGGTTTCTGAGGTTCAGGAGGTTCTGGAGTTTCTGGAGGTTCAGGAGGTTCTGAAGGTTCTGGAGGTTCTTGAGTTTCAGGAGGATCTGGTGTTTCAGGAGGTTCTTGAGGTTCCTGGGGTCTAGGAGGTTCTGGAGGTTCAGGAGTTTCTGAAGGTTCTGGAGGTTCTGGAGGTTCAGGAGGTTCTGGAGTTTCAGGAGCTTCCGGAGGTCCAGGGGGTTCGGTAGGTTCAAGAGGTTCTGGATATTCAGGAGGTTCAGGAGGTTTTGTAGGTTTCCTAAGGTTTCCTGAGGTTCTGAAGGTTCTGGAGGTTTAGGAGGTTCACGGGGTTCCTGAGGTTCTGAACTTTCTGCAGGTTTAGGAGGTTGTGGAGGTTATGTAGGTTCTGGAGGTTCTGGAGGTTCCTGATTTTCAGGAGGTTCAGGAGGTTCCTGAGGTTCCAGAGGTTCTGGAGGTTCCGGAGGATCTAAAGGTTCTGGACGTTCAGGAGGTTTAGTATGTTCTGGAGGTTCAGGAGGTTCCTAAGGTTTCCTGAGGTTCCAGATGTTCTGGGGGTTCCTGAGGTTCTGGAGGTTCCTTAGGATCTTGAGATCCAGGGGGTACTGGAGGTTCTGGTGGTTCAGGATGTTCAGGGGTTTCTGGAGGTTGAAGAGGTTCCAGAGGTTCTTGAGCTTCGGGAGCTTCAGGAGGTTTTGAAGGTTCCTGAGGTTCAGAGGGTTCTGGAGGTTCCTGGGGTTCTGAAGGTTCCTGAGTTTCAGATGGTTCCTAAGGTTTCCTGAGATTCTGGAGGTTCTGGAGACTCTGGAGGTTCAGGAGATTCCAGAGGTTCCGGAGGTTCTGGAGATTATGGAGGTTCTGGAGGTTCAGGAGGTTATAGAAGTTCCTGAGTATCTAAAGGTTCTGGAGCCTCAGCAGGTTCAGTATGTTCAGGGGGTTGCGGAGGTTCCGGAGGTTCTGGAAGTTCCTGAGGATCTAAAGGTTCTGGAGGTTCAGGGGGTTTTGGAGTTTCAGCATGTTCTGGAGGTCCACAGGGTTCTAGAGGTTCTAGAGGTTCAGGAGGTTCTGGAGGTTCAGGAGGTTCTGGAGGTTGAAGAGGTTCCAGAGGTTCTGGAGGTTCTGGAGGTTCAGGAGGTTCTGGAGGTTGAAGAGGTTCCAGAGGTTCTGGAGGTTCTGGAGGTTCAGGAGGTTCACAAGGTTCCTGAGGTTCTGAAGGTTAGAGGTTCTGGAGGTTCAGGAGGCTGTGGAGGTTCAGGAGGTTCTGGAGGTTCTGGAGGTTCTGGAAGTTCCTGAGTTTCAGGAGGTTCTGGAGGTTCTGAAAGCTCAGGAAGTTCAGGAGGTTCTGAAGGTTCAGGAGGTTCCTGAGTTTCTGAAGGTTCAGGAGGTTCCTGAAGTTCTGAAGGTTCAGGAGGTTCTGGAGGTTCTGGAAGTTCCTGAGGATCTAAAGGTTCTGGATGTTCTGGAGGTTCAGGAGGTTCTGGAAGTTCCTGAGGATCTAAAGGTTCTGGATGTTCTGGAGGTTCAGGAATTTCAGGAGGTTCTGGAAGTTCCTGAGGATCTAAAGGTTCTGGAGGTTTCAGAGGTTCCTGAGGTTCTGGAGGTTCCTGAGGTTCCTGAGGTTCTGGCGGTTCCTGAGTTTCTGAAGGTTCTGGAGGTTCAGGAGGTTTAGGGTGTTCCGGAGGTTAAGGAAGTTCAGGGGGTTCTGGAGGTTCCTGAGGTTCAGGAGGTTCCAGAGGTTTCCTAAGGTTCTGGAGGTTCAGGAGGTTCAGTATTTTCTGGATGTTCAGGAGGTTCTGGAAGTTCCTGAGGATCTAAAGGTACTGGAGGTTCAGGGGGTTTTGGAGTTTCAGCATCTTCTGGAGGTCCACAGGGTTCTAGAGGTTCAAGAGGTTCTGGATTTTCAGGAGGTTCCGGAAGTTCTGCAGTTTCCTCAGGTTTCCTGAGGTTCTTAAGGTTCTGGAGGTTGAAGAGGTTCCTGAGGTTCTGGAGGTTTTGGATGTTCAGGAGGTTCACGAGGTTCCTGAGGTTCTGAAGGTTAGAGGTTCTGGAGGTTTAGGAGGCTGTGGGGGTTATGGAGGTTCAGGAGGTTCTGGAGGTTCACAAGGTTCCTGAGGTTCTGAAGGTTAGAGGTTCTGGAGGTTCAGGAGGCTGTGGGGGTTATGGAGGTTCAGGAGGTTCTGGAGGTTCTGGAAGTTCTGAAGGTTCAGGAGGTTCACGAGGTTCCTGAGGTTCTGAAGGTTAGAGGTTCTGGAGGTTCAGGAGGCTGTGGAGGTTATGGAGGTTCAGGAGGTTCTGGAGGTTCTGGAGGTTCTGGAAGTTCCTGAGTTTCAGGAGGTTCTGGAGGTTCTGAAAGCTCAGGAAGTTCAGGAGTTTCTGAAGGTTCAGGAGGTTCCTGAAGTTCTGAAGGTTCAGGAGGTTCTGGAGGTTCTGGAAGTTCCTGAGGATCTAAAGGTTCTGGATGTTCTGGAGGTTCAGGAGGTTCTGGAAGTTCCTGAGGATCTAAAGGTTCTGGATGTTCTGGAGGTTGAGGAATTTCAGGAGGTTCTGGAAGTTCCTGAGGATCTAAAGGTTCTGGAGGTTTCAGAGGTTCCTGAGGTTCTGGAGGTTCCTGAGGTTCCTGAGGTTCTGGCGGTTCCTGAGTTTCTGAAGGTTCTGGAGGTTCCTGAGGATCTGGAGGTTCCTGAGGTTCTGGAGGTTCAGGAGGTTTAGGGTGTTCCGGAGGTTAAGGAAGTTCAGGGGGTTCTGGAGGTTCCTGAGGTTCAGGAGGTTCCAGAGGTTTCCTAAGGTTCTGGAGGTTCAGGAGGTTCAGTATTTTCTGGATGTTCAGGAGGTTCTGGAAGTTCCTGAGGATCTAAAGGTACTGGAGGTTCAGGGGGTTTTGGAGTTTCAGCATCTTCTGGAGGTCCACAGGGTTCTAGAGGTTCAAGAGGTTCTGGATTTTCAGGAGGTTCCGGAAGTTCTGCAGTTTCCTCAGGTTTCCTGAGGTTCTTAAGGTTCTGGAGGTTGAAGAGGTTCCTGAGGTTCTGGAGGTTTTGGATGTTCAGGAGGTTCACGAGGTTCCTGAGGTTCTGAAGGTTAGAGGTTCTGGAGGTTTAGGAGGCTGTGGGGGTTATGGAGGTTCAGGAGGTTCTGGAGGTTCACAAGGTTCCTGAGGTTCTGAAGGTTAGAGGTTCTGGAGGTTCAGGAGGCTGTGGGGGTTATGGAGGTTCAGGAGGTTCTGGAGGTTCTGGAAGTTCTGAAGGTTCAGGAGGTTCACGAGGTTCCTGAGGTTCTGAAGGTTAGAGGTTCTGGAGGTTCAGGAGGCTGTGGAGGTTATGGAGGTTCAGGAGGTTCTGGAGGTTCTGGAAGTTCCTGAGTTTCAGGAGGTTCAGGAGGTTCTGAAAGCTCAGGAAGTTCAGGAGTTTCTGAAGGTTCAGGAGGTTCAGGAGGTTCCGGAGTTTCTGAAGGTTCAGGAGGTTCCTGAAGTTCTGAAGGTTCAGGAGGTTCAGGAGGTTCAGTATGTTCTGGAGGTTCAGGATGTTCCTAAGGTTTCCTGAGGTTCTGGAGGTTCAGGAGGCTGTGGAGGTTCTGGAGGTTCTGGAAGTTCCTGAGGATCTAAAGGTTCTCGATGTTCTGAAGGTTCAGGAATTTCAGGAGGTTCTAGAAGTTCCTGAGGATCTAAAGGTTCTGGAGGTTCCTGAGGTTCCTGAGGTTCTGGCGGTTCCTGAGTTTCTGAAGGTTCTGGAGGTTCCTGAGGATCTGGAGGTTCCAGAGGTTCTGGAGGTTCAGGGGGTTCAGGAGGTTCCTGACGTTCTGAAGGTTCCAGAGGTTCAGGAGGTTCCTGAGGTTCCTGAGGTTCTGGAGGTTCCTGAGATTCTGGAGCTTCTGAATGTTCAGGACGGTGTGGAGGTTCAAGAGGTTCTGGAGGTTCTGGAGGTTCCTGAGGTTCTGAAGGTTCTGGAGTTTCAAAAGGTTCAGGAGGTTCCTGAAGTTCCTGAGGTTCTAAAGGTTCTGGAGGTTCAGGAGGTTCTCAACTTTCAGGAGATTCTGGAGGTTCAGGAGGTTCTGGACGTTCCTGAGCTTCTGAAGATTCGGGAGGTTCAGGAGTTTCTGAAGGTTCAGAAGGTTCTGGAGGTTCTGAAGGTTCTGGAGGTTTTTGAGGTTCAGGAGTTTCTGAAGGTTCCTGAGGTTCTTGAGTTTCCTAAGGTTCTGAAGATTCAGGGGGTTCAGGAGGTTCCTGAGGTTCTAAAGGTTCTGGAGGTTCAGGAGGTTCAGGAGGTTCTCAACTTTCAGGAGATTCTGGAGGTTCAGGAGGTTCTGGACGTTCCTGAGCTTCTGAAGATTCGGGAGGTTCAGGAGTTTCTGAAGGTTCAGAAGGTTCTGGAGGTTCTGAAGGTTCTGGAGGTTTTTGAGGTTCAGGAGTTTCTGAAGGTTCCTGAGGTTCTTGAGTTTCCTAAGGTTCTGAAGATTCAGGGGGTTCATGAGGTTCCTGAGGTTCAAGAGGTTCTGGAGGTTCTGGAGGTTCTGGAGATTCCTGGGGTTCAGGAGGTTCTGGAGGTTCAGGAGTTTCTGGTGTTTCAGGAGGTTCTGGAGGTTCAGGAGTTGCTGGAGGTTCAGGAGGTTCCGGAGGTTCTGGACGTTCAGGAGGTTCTGGAGGTTCCTGAGGTTCTGAAGGTTCTGGAGTTTCAGAAGGTTCAGGAGGTTCTGGAAGTTCCTGAGGTTCTAAAGGTTCTGGACGTTCAGGAGGTTCTGGACGTTCAGGAGGTTCTGAAGATTCGGAGGTTCTAGAGATTCTTGAGTTTCAGAAGGTTCCGGAGGTTCTGGAAGTTCCTGAGGTTCTAAAGTTTCAGGAGGTTCAGGAGGTTCAGGACGTTCGGGAGGTTCCGAAGGTTCTGGAGTTTCAGTGGGCTCTGGAGGTTCCTGAGGTTCTGAAGGTTCTGGAGGTTTAGGAGGTTCTGAATGTTTAGGGAGATTCCTGAGGTTCTGGAGGTTACTGAGGTTCTAGAAGTTCAGGAGGTTCCTGAGCTTCAGGAGCTTCCTGAGGTTCTGGCGGTCCCTGAGTTTCTGAACGTTCTGGAGGTTCCTGAGGATCTGGAGGTCCAGGGGCTTCTGGAGGTTCAGAAGGTTCAGTATTTTCTGGAGGTTCTGGATATTCAGGAGTTTCCTGAGGTTCTGGAGGTTCTGAATGTTCAGGAGGTTCCTGAGGTTCTAAAGGTTCAAGAGGTTCTGGAGGTTCTTGAGTTTCCTGAGGTTCTGAAGATTCAGGGGGTTCAGGAGGTTCTGGAGGTTCTGGAGGTTCAGGAGGTTGTGGAGGTTCCTGAGGTTCTGGAGGTTCTGGAGGTTCTGGAGATTCCTGAGGTTCAGGAGATTCTGGAGGGACAGGAGGTTCAGGATGTTCTGAAGGTTAAAGAGGTTCTGGAAGTTCAGGAGGTTCTGGAGGTTCTGGAAGTTTCTGACTTTCAGGAGGATCAAGAGGTTCTGAAAGTTCAGGAAGTTCAGGTGTTTCTGAAGGTTCAGGAGGTTCCGGAATTTCTGAAGGTTCAGGAGGTTCCTGAGGTTCTGAAGGTTCCGGAGGTTCTGGAGGTTCCTGAGGTTCCTGAGGTTCAGGAGGTTCTAGTGTTTCAGGAGGTTCAGGAGGTTCTGGAGGTTCAGGTGGTTCTGGACGTACCTGAGGTTCTGAAGATTTGGGAGGTTCTAGAGATTCTTGAGTTTCAGAAGGTTCAGGAGGTTCTGGAAGTTCCTGAGGTTCTAAAGTTTCTCAAGGTTCAGGAGGTTCAGGACGTTCGGGAGGTTCAAGAGGTTCTGGAGGTTCCGAAGGTTCTGGAGGTTCTAGAGGTTCAGGAGGTTCAGGAGGTTCCTGAGGTCCTGGAGGTTCTGGAGGTTCCTGAGGTTCTGAAGGTTCTGGAGTTTCAGAAGGTTCAGGAGGTCCTGGAAGTTCCTGAGGTTCTAAAGGTTCTGGACGTTCAGGAGGTTCTGGACGTTCAGGAGGTTCTGAAGATTCGGAGGTTCTAGAGATTCTTGAGTTTCAGAAGGTTCCGGAGGTTCTGGAAGTTCCTGAGGTTCTAAAGTTTCAGGAGGTTCAGGAGGTTCAGGACGTTCGGGAGGTTCCGAAGGTTCTGGAGGTTCCAAAGGTTCTGGAGGTTCTAGAGGTTCAGGAGGTTCCTGAGGTCCTGGAGGTTCTGGAGGTTCCTGAGGTTCTGAAGGTTCTGGAGTTTCAGAAGGTTCAGGAGGTTCTGGAAGTTCCTGAGGTTCTAAAGGTTCTGGAGGTTCAGGAGGTTCTGGACGTTCAGGAGGTTCTGAAGATTCGGAGGTTCTAGAGATTCTTGAGTTTCAGGAGGTTCAGGAGGTTCTGAAAGCTCAGGAAGTTCAGGAGTTTCTGAAGGTTCAGGAGGTTCCGGAGTTTCTGAAGGTTCAGGAGGTTCCTGAAGTTCTGAAGGTTCAGGAGGTTCAGGAGGTTCAGTATGTTCTGGAGGTTCAGGAGGTTCATAAGGTTTCCTGAGGTTCTGGAGGTTCAGGAGGCTGTGGAGGTTCTGGAGGTTCTGGAAGTTCCTGAGGATCTAAAGGTTCCTGAGGTTCTGAAGGTTCAGGAATTTCAGGAGGTTCTAGAAGTTCCTGAGGATCTAAAGGTTCTGGAGGTTCCTGAGGTTCCTGAGGTTCTGGCGGTTCCTGAGTTTCTGAAGGTTCTGGAGGTTCCTGAGGATCTGGAGGTTCCAGAGGTTCTGGAGGTTCAGGGGGTTCAGGAGGTTCCTGACGTTCTGAAGGTTCCAGAGGTTCAGGAGGTTCCTGAGGTTCCTGAGGTTCTGGAGGTTCCTGAGATTCTGGAGCTTCTGAATGTTCAGGACGGTGTGGAGGTTCAAGAGGTTCTGGAGGTTCTGGAGGTTTTTGACGTTCAGGAGTTTCAAGAGGTTCTGGAGGTTCCTGAGGTTCTGAAGGTTCTGGAGTTTCAAAAGGTTCAGGAGGTTCCTGAAGTTCCTGAGGTTCTAAAGGTTCTGGAGGTTCAGGAGGTTCAGGAGGTTCTCAACTTTCAGGAGATTCTGGAGGTTCAGGAGGTTCTGGACGTTCCTGAGCTTCTGAAGATTCGGGAGGTTCAGGAGTTTCTGAAGGTTCAGAAGGTTCTGGAGGTTCTGAAGGTTCTGGAGGTTTTTGAGGTTCAGGAGTTTCTGAAGGTTCCTGAGGTTCTTGAGTTTCCTAAGGTTCTGAAGATTCAGGGGGTTCAGGAGGTTCCTGAGGTTCAAGAGGTTCTGGAGGTTCTGGAGGTTCTGGAGATTCCTGGGGTTCAGGAGGTTCTGGAGGTTCAGGAGTTTCTGGTGTTTCAGGAGGTTCTGGAGGTTCTGGAGGTTCAGGAGTTGCTGGAGGTTCAGGAGGTTCTGGAGGTTCTGGAGGTTCAGGAGGTTCTGGAGGTTCCTGAGGTTCTGAAGGTTCTGGAGTTTCAGAAGGTTCAGGAGGTTCTGGAAGTTCCTGAGGTTCTAAAGGTTCTGGAGGTTCAGGAGGTTCTGGACGTTCAGGAGGTTCTGAAGATTCGGAGGTTCTAGAGATTCTTGAGTTTCAGAAGGTTCCGGAGGTTCTGGAAGTTCCTGAGGTTCTAAAGTTTCAGGAGGTTCAGGAGGTTCAGGACGTTCGGGAGGTTCCGAAGGTTCTGGAGTTTCAGTGGGCTCTGGAGGTTCCTGAGGTTCTGAAGGTTCTGGAGGTTTAGGAGGTTCTGAATGTTTAGGGAGATTCCTGAGGTTCTAAAGGTTCAAGAGGTTCTGGAGGTTCTTGAGTTTCCTGAGGTTCTGAAGATTAAGGGGGTTCAGGAGGTTCTGGAGGTTCTGGAGGTTAAGGAGGTTGTGGAGGTTCCTGAGGTTCCGGAGGTTCTGGAGGTTCTGGAGATTCCTGAGGTTCAGGAGATTCTGGAGGGACAGGAGGTTCAGGATGTTCTGAAGGTTAAAGAGGTTCTGGAAGTTCAGGAGGTTCTGGAGGTTCTGGAAGTTTCTGACTTTCAGGAGGATCAAGAGGTTCTGAAAGTTCAGGAAGTTCAGGTGTTTCTGAAGGTTCAGGAGGTTCAGGAGGTTCCGGAGTTTCTGAAGGTTCAGGAGGTTCCTGAGGTTCTGAAGGTTCCGGAGGTTCTGGAGGTTCCTGAGGTTCCTGAGGTTCAGGAGGTTCTAGTGTTTCAGGAGGTTCAGGAGGTTCTGGAGGTTCAGGTGGTTCTGGACGTACCTGAGGTTCTGAAGATTTGGGAGGTTCTAGAGATTCTTGAGTTTCAGAAGGTTCAGGAGGTTCTGGAAGTTCCTGAGGTTCTAAAGTTTCTGGAGGTTCAGGACGTTCGGGAGGTTGAAGAGGTTCTGGAGGTTCCGAAGGTTCTGGAGGTTCTGGAGGTTTCTGAGGTTAAGGAGGTTCCAGAGGTTCCTGAAGTTCTGGAGGTTTAGGAGGTTCTGGAGGTTCAGGAGGTTTTGGAGGTTCTGGAGGTTCAGTAGGTTAAGGAGGTTCAGGAGGTTCTGGACATTCAGGATGTTCTGGAGGTTTAAGAGGTTCTGGAGGTTCAAAAGGTTCTGGAGGTTCCTGAGGTTCTGAAGGTTCAGGAGGTTCCGGAGGTTCTGGAGGTTCAGGAGTTTCTGAAGGTTCTGGAGGTTCTGGAGGTTCAGGGGGTTCTGGAGTTTCAGGAGGTTCCGGAGGTCCAGGGGGTTCTGTAGGTTCAAGAGGTTCTGGATATTCAGGAGGTTCAGGAGGTTTTCTAGGTTTCCTAAGGTTTCCTGAGGTTCTGAAGGTTCTGGAGGTTTAGGAGGTTCACGGGGTTCCTGAGGTTCTGAACTTTCTGGAGGTTTAGGAGGTTGTGGAGGTTATGTAGGTTCTGGAGGTTCTGGAGGTTCTGGAGGTTCCTGATTTTCAGGAGGTTCAGGAGGTTCCTGAGGTTCCAGAGGTTCTGGAGGTTCCGGAGGATCTAAAGGTTCTGGACGTTCAGGAGGTTTAGTATGTTCTGGAGGTTCAGGAGGTTCCTAAGGTTTCCTGAGGTTCCAGATGTTCTGGGGGTTCCTGAGGTTCTGGAGGTTCCTTAGGATCTTGAGATCCAGGGGGTACTGGAGGTTCTGGTGGTTCAGGATGTTCAGGGGTTTCTGGAGGTTGAAGAGGTTCCTGAGCTTCGGGAGGTTCAGGAGGTTTTGAAGGTTCCTGAGGTTCAGAGGGTTCTGGAGGTTCCTGGGGTTCTGAAGGTTCCTGAGTTTCAGATGGTTCCTAAGGTTTCCTGAGATTCCGGAGGTTCTGGAGACTCTGGAGGTTCAGGAGGTTCAGGAGGTTATAGAAGTTCCTGAGTATCTAAAGGTTCTGGAGCCTCAGCAGGTTCAGTATGTTCAGGAGGTTCCGGAGGTTCCGGAGGTTCCGGAGGTTCTGGAAGTTCCTGAGGATCTAGAGGTTCTGGAGGTTCAGGGGGTTTTGGAGTTTCAGCATGTTCTGGAGGT
Source organism: Telmatherina bonti (assembly GCF_933228915.1). Taxonomy (NCBI): domain Eukaryota; kingdom Metazoa; phylum Chordata; class Actinopteri; order Atheriniformes; family Telmatherinidae; genus Telmatherina; species Telmatherina bonti. Next base: position 40,214,537 of record NC_136627.1, on the reverse strand, counting down.
CCACAGGGTTCTAGAGGTTCTAGAGGTTCCGGAGGTTCTGGAGGTTCAGGAGGTTCTGGAGGTTGAAGAGGTTCCAGAGGTTCTGGAGGTTCTGGAGGTTCAGGAGGTTCTGGAGGTTGAAGAGGTTCCAGAGGTTCTGGAGGTTCTGGAGGTTCAGGAGGTTCACAAGGTTCCTGAGGTTCTGAAGGTTAGAGGTTCTGGAGGTTCAGGAGGCTGTGGAGGTTATGGAGGTTCAGGAGGTTCTGGAGGTTCAGGAGGTTCTGGAAGTTCCTGAGTTTCAGGAGGTTCTGGAGGTTCTGAAAGCTCAGGAAGTTCAGGAGTTTCTGAAGGTTCAGGAGGTTCCTGAGTTTCTGAAGGTTCAGGAGGTTCCTGAAGTTCTGAAGGTTCAGGAGGTTCTGGAGGTTCTGGAAGTTCCTGAGGATCTAAAGGTTCTGGATGTTCTGGAGGTTCAGGAGGTTCTGGAAGTTCCTGAGGATCTAAAGGTTCTGGATGTTCTGGAGGTTCAGGAATTTCAGGAGGTTCTGGAAGTTCCTGAGGATCTAAAGGTTCTGGAGGTTTCAGAGGTTCCTGAGGTTCCTGAGGTTCTGGAGGTTCCTGAGGTTCCTGAGGTTCCTGAGGTTCTGGCGGTTCCTGAGTTTCTGAAGGTTCTGGAGGTTCCTGAGGTTCTGGAGGTTCAGGAGGTTTAGGGTGTTCTGGAGGTTAAGGAAGTTCAGGGGGTTCTGGAGGTTCCTGAGGTTCAGGAGGTTCCAGAGGTTTCCTAAGGTTCTGGAGGTTCAGGAGGTTCAGTATTTTCTGGATGTTCAGGAGGTTCTGGAAGTTCCTGAGGATCTAAAGGTACTGGAGGTTCAGGGGGTTTTGGAGTTTCAGCATCTTCTGGAGGTCCACAGGGTTCTAGAGGTTCAAGAGGTTCTGGATTTTCAGGAGGTTCCGGAAGTTCTGCAGTTTCCTCAGGTTTCCTGAGGTTCTGAAGGTTCTGGAGGTTCAGGAGGTTCTGGAGGTTGAAGAGGTTCCAGAGGTTCTGGAGGTTTTGGGTGTTCAGGAGGTTCACGAGGTTCCTGAGGTTCTGAAGGTTAGAGGTTCTGGAGGTTTAGGAGGCTGTGGGGGTTATGGAGGTTCAGGAGGTTCTGGAGGTTCTGGAAGTTCTGGAGGTTCACAAGGTTCCTGAGGTTCTGAAGGTTAGAGGTTCTGGAGGTTCAGGAGGCTGTGGGGGTTATGGAGGTTCAGGAGGTTCTGGAGGTTCTGGAAGTTCTGAAGGTTCAGGAGGTTCACGAGGTTCCTGAGGTTCTGAAGGTTAGAGGTTCTGGAGGTTCAGGAGGCTGTGGAGGTTATGGAGGTTCAGGAGGTTCTGGAGGTTCTGGAAGTTCCTGAGTTTCAGGAGGTTCAGGAGGTTCTGAAAGCTCAGGAAGTTCAGGAGTTTCTGAAGGTTCAGGAGGTTCAGGAGGTTCCGGAGTTTCTGAAGGTTCAGGAGGTTCCTGAAGTTCTGAAGGTTCAGGAGGTTCAGGAGGTTCAGTATGTTCTGGAGGTTCAGGAGGTTCATAAGGTTTCCTGAGGTTCTGGAGGTTCAGGAGGCTGTGGAGGTTCTGGAGGTTCTGGAAGTTCCTGAGGATCTAAAGGTTCTCGATGTTCTGAAGGTTCAGGAATTTCAGGAGGTTCTAGAAGTCCCTGAGGATCTAAAGGTTCTGGAGGTTCCTGAGGTTCCTGAGGTTCTGGCGGTTCCTGAGTTTCTGAAGGTTCTGGAGGTTCCTGAGGATCTGGAGGTTCCAGAGGTTCTGGAGGTTCAGGGGGTTCAGGAGGTTCCTGACGTTCTGAAGGTTCCAGAGGTTCAGGAGGTTTCTGAGGTTCCTGAGGTTCTGGAGGTTCCTGAGATTCTGGAGCTTCTGAATGTTCAGGACGGTGTGGAGATTCAAGAGGTTCTGGAGGTTCTGGAGGTTTTTGACGTTCAGGAGTTTCAAGAGGTTCTGGAGGTTCCTGAGGTTCTGAAGGTTCTGGAGTTTCAAAAGGTTCAGGAGGTTCCTGAAGTTCCTGAGGTTCTAAAGGTTCTGGAGGTTCTGGAGGTTCAGGAGGTTCTGGAGGTTGAAGAGGTTCCAGAGGTTCTGGAGGTTCAGGAGGTTCTGGAGGTTGAAGAGGTTCCAGAGGTTCTGGAGGTTCTGGAGGTTCAGGAGGTTCACAAGGTTCCTGAGGTTCTGAAGGTTAGAGGTTCTGGAGGTTCAGGAGGCTGTGGAGGTTATGGAGGTTCAGGAGGTTCTGGAGGTTCTGGAGGTTCTGGAAGTTCCTGAGTTTCAGGAGGTTCTGGAGGTTCTGAAAGCTCAGGAAGTTCAGGAGTTTCTGAAGGTTCAGGAGGTTCCTGAGTTTCTGAAGGTTCAGGAGGTTCCTGAAGTTCTGAAGGTTCAGGAGGTTCTGGAGGTTCTGGAAGTTCCTGAGGATCTAAAGGTTCTGGATGTTCTGGAGGTTCAGGAGGTTCTGGAAGTTCCTGAGGATCTAAAGGTTCTGGATGTTCTGGAGGTTCAGGAATTTCAGGAGGTTCTGGAAGTTCCTGAGGATCTAAAGGTTCTGGAGGTTTCAGAGGTTCCTGAGGTTCTGGAGGTTCCTGAGGTTCCTGAGGTTCTGGCGGTTCCTGAGTTTCTGAAGGTTCTGGAGGTTCCTGAGGTTCTGGAGGTTCAGGAGGTTTAGGGTGTTCCGGAGGTTAAGGAAGTTCAGGGGGTTCTGGAGGTTCCTGAGGTTCAGGAGGTTCCAGAGGTTTCCTAAGGTTCTGGAGGTTCAGGAGGTTCAGTATTTTCTGGATGTTCAGGAGGTTCTGGAAGTTCCTGAGGATCTAAAGGTACTGGAGGTTCAGGGGGTTTTGGAGTTTCAGCATCTTCTGGAGGTCCACAGGGTTCTAGAGGTTCAAGAGGTTCTGGATTTTCAGGAGGTTCCGGAAGTTCTGCAGTTTCCTCAGGTTTCCTGAGGTTCTGAAGGTTCTGGAGGTTCAGGAGGTTCTGGAGGTTGAAGAGGTTCCAGAGGTTCTGGAGGTTTTGGGTGTTCAGGAGGTTCACGAGGTTCCTGAGGTTCTGAAGGTTAGAGGTTCTGGAGGTTTAGGAGGCTGTGGGGGTTATGGAGGTTCAGGAGGTTCTGGAGGTTCTGGAAGTTCTGGAGGTTCACAAGGTTCCTGAGGTTCTGAAGGTTTGAGGTTCTGGAGGTTCAGGAGGCTGTGGGGGTTATGGAGGTTCAGGAGGTTCTGGAGGTTCTGGAAGTTCTGAAGGTTCAGGAGGTTCACGAGGTTCCTGAGGTTCTGAAGGTTAGAGGTTCTGGAGGTTCAGGAGGCTGTGGAGGTTATGGAGGTTCAGGAGGTTCTGGAGGTTCTGGAAGTTCCTGAGTTTCAGGAGGTTCAGGAGGTTCTGAAAGCTCAGGAAGTTCAGGAGTTTCTGAAGGTTCAGGAGGTTCAGGAGGTTCTGGAGGTTGAAGAGGTTCCAGAGGTTCTGGAGGTTTTGGGTGTTCAGGAGGTTCACGAGGTTCCTGAGGTTCTGAAGGTTAGAGGTTCTGGAGGTTTAGGAGGCTGTGGGGGTTATGGAGGTTCAGGAGGTTCTGGAGGTTCTGGAAGTTCTGGAGGTTCACAAGGTTCCTGAGGTTCTGAAGGTTAGAGGTTCTGGAGGTTCAGGAGGCTGTGGGGGTTATGGAGGTTCAGGAGGTTCTGGAGGTTCTGGAAGTTCTGAAGGTTCAGGAGGTTCACGAGGTTCCTGAGGTTCTGAAGGTTAGAGGTTCTGGAGGTTCAGGAGGCTGTGGAGGTTATGGAGGTTCAGGAGGTTCTGGAGGTTCTGGAAGTTCCTGAGTTTCAGGAGGTTCAGGAGGTTCTGAAAGCTCAGGAAGTTCAGGAGTTTCTGAAGGTTCAGGAGGTTCAGGAGGTTCCGGAGTTTCTGAAGGTTCAGGAGGTTCCTGAAGTTCTGAAGGTTCAGGAGGTTCCTGAAGTTCTGAAGGTTCAGGAGGTTCTGGAGGTTCTGGAAGTTCCTGAGGATCTAAAGGTTCTGGATGTTCTGGAGGTTCAGGAGGTTCTGGAAGTTCCTGAGGATCTAAAGGTTCTGGATGTTCTGGAGGTTCAGGAATTTCAGGAGGTTCTGGAAGTTCCTGAGGATCTAAGGGTTCTGGAGGTTTCAGAGGTTCCTGAGGTTCTGGAGGTTCCTGAGGTTCTGGCGGTTCCTGAGTTTCTGAAGGTTCTGGAGGTTCCTGAGGTTCTGGAGGTTCAGGAGGTTTAGGGTGTTCCGGAGGTTAAGGAAGTTCAGGGGGTTCTGGAGGTTCCTGAGGTTCAGGAGGTTCCAGAGGTTTCCTAAGGTTCTGGAGGTTCAGGAGGTTCAGTATTTTCTGGATGTTCAGGAGGTTCTGGAAGTTCCTGAGGATCTAAAGGTACTGGAGGTTCAGGGGGTTTTGGAGTTTCAGCATCTTCTGGAGGTCCACAGGGTTCTAGAGGTTCAAGAGGTTCTGGATTTTCAGGAGGTTCTGGAAGTTCTGCAGTTTCCTCAGGTTTCCTGAGGTTCTGAAGGTTCTGGAGGTTCAGGAGGTTCTGGAGGTTGAAGAGGTTCCAGAGGTTCTGGAGGTTTTGGGTGTTCAGGAGGTTCACGAGGTTCCTGAGGTTCTGAAGGTTAGAGGTTCTGGAGGTTTAGGAGGCTGTGGGGGTTATGGAGGTTCAGGAGGTTCTGGAGGTTCTGGAAGTTCTGGAGGTTCACAAGGTTCCTGAGGTTCTGAAGGTTTGAGGTTCTGGAGGTTCAGGAGGCTGTGGGGGTTATGGAGGTTCAGGAGGTTCTGGAGGTTCTGGAAGTTCTGAAGGTTCAGGAGGTTCACGAGGTTCCTGAGGTTCTGAAGGTTAGAGGTTCTGGAGGTTCAGGAGGCTGTGGAGGTTATGGAGGTTCAGGAGGTTCTGGAGGTTCTGGAAGTTCCTGAGTTTCAGGAGGTTCAGGAGGTTCTGAAAGCTCAGGAAGTTCAGGAGTTTCTGAAGGTTCAGGAGGTTCAGGAGGTTCCGGAGTTTCTGAAGGTTCAGGAGGTTCCTGAAGTTCTGAAGGTTCAGGAGGTTCAGGAGGTTCAGTATGTTCTGGAGGTTCAGGAGGTTCATAAGGTTTCCTGAGGTTCTGGAGGTTCAGGAGGCTGTGGAGGTTCTGGAGGTTCTGGAAGTTCCTGAGGATCTAAAGGTTCTCGATGTTCTGAAGGTTCAGGAATTTCAGGAGGTTCTAGAAGTTCCTGAGGATCTAAAGGTTCTGGAGGTTCCTGAGGTTCCTGAGGTTCTGGCGGTTCCTGAGTTTCTGAAGGTTCTGGAGGTTCCTGAGGATCTGGAGGTTCCAGAGGTTCTGGAGGTTCAGGGGGTTCAGGAGGTTCCTGACGTTCTGAAGGTTCCAGAGGTTCAGGAGGTTCCTGAGGTTCCTGAGGTTCTGGAGGTTCCTGAGATTCCTGAGGTTCAGGAGGTTCTAGTGTTTCAGGAGGTTCAGGAGGTTCTGGAGGTTCAGGTGGTTCTGGACGTACCTGAGGTTCTGAAGATTTGGGAGGTTCTAGAGATTCTTGAGTTTCAGAAGGTTCAGGAGGTTCTGGAAGTTCCTGAGGTTCTAAAGTTTCTGGAGGTTCAGGAGGTTCAGGACGTTCGGGAGGTTCAAGAGGTTCTGGAGGTTCCGAAGGTTCTGGAGGTTCTAGAGGTTCAGGAGGTTCAGGAGGTTCCTGAGGTCCTGGAGGTTCTGGAGGTTTCTGAGGTTCAGGAGGTTCTGGAGTTTCTGGAGGTTCAGGAGGTTCTGAAGGTTCTGGAGGTTCTGGAGGTTCAGGAGGATCTGGTGTTTCAGGAGGTTCTTGAGGTTCTGGAGGTTCAGGAGGATCTGGTGTTTCAGGAGGTTCTGGAGGTTCCTGGGGTTCAGGAGTTTCTGAAGGTTCAGGAGGTTCTGGAGGTTCACTAGGTTCCGGAGGTTCTGGAGGTTCTGAAGGTTCTGGAGGTTCAGGAGGTTCTGGTGTTTCAGGAGATTCTGAAGGTTCTCGAGGTTCTCGAGGTTCTGGACGTTCAGGAGGTTCTGGAGGTTCCTGAGGTTCTGAAGGTTCTGGAGTTTCAGAAGGTTCAGGAGGTTCTGGAAGTTCCTGAGGTTCTAAAGGTTCTGGAGGTTCAGGAGGTTCAGGAGGTTCAGGAGGTTCTGGACGTTCCTGAGGTTCTAAAGTTTCTGGAGGTTCAGGAGGTTCTGGATGTTCAGGAGGTTCTGGAGGTTCCTGAGGTTCTGAAGGTTCTGGAGTTTTAGAAGGTTCAGGAGGTTCCGAAGATTCGGAGGTTTCAGAGATTCTTGAGTTTCAGAAGGTTCAGGAGGTTCTGGAAGTTCCTGAGGTTCAGGAGTTTCTGGAGGTTCAGGAGGTTCTGGAGGTTCTAGAAGTCCCTGAGGATCTAAAGGTTCTGGAGGTTCCTGAGGTTCAGGAATTTCAGGAGGTTCTAGAAGTCCCTGAGGATCTAAAGGTTCTGGAGGTTCCTGAGGTTCCTGAGGTTCTGGCGGTTCCTGAGTTTCTGAAGGTTCTGGAGGTTCCTGAGGATCTGGAGGTTCCAGAGGTTCTGGAGGTTCAGGGGGTTCAGGAGGTTCCTGACGTTCTGAAGGTTCCAGAGGTTCAGGAGGTTCCTGAGGTTCTGGAGGTTCCTGAGATTCTGGAGCTTCTGAATGTTCAGGACGGTGTGGAGATTCAAGAGGTTCTGGAGGTTCTGGAGGTTTTTGACGTTCAGGAGTTTCAAGAGGTTCTGGAGGTTCCTGAGGTTCTGAAGGTTCTGGAGTTTCAAAAGGTTCAGGAGGTTCCTGAAGTTCCTGAGGTTCTAAAGGTTCTGGAGGTTCTGGAGGTTCAGGAGGTACTGGAGGTTGAAGAGGTTCCAGAGGTTCTGGAGGTTCAGGAGGTTCTGGAGGTTGAAGAGGTTCCAGAGGTTCTGGAGGTTCTGGAGGTTCAGGAGGTTCACAAGGTTCCTGAGGTTCTGAAGGTTAGAGGTTCTGGAGGTTCAGGAGGCTGTGGAGGTTATGGAGGTTCAGGAGGTTCTGGAGGTTCTGGAGGTTCTGGAAGTTCCTGAGTTTCAGGAGGTTCTGGAGGTTCTGAAAGCTCAGGAAGTTCAGGAGTTTCTGAAGGTTCAGGAGGTTCCTGAGTTTCTGAAGGTTCAGGAGGTTCCTGAAGTTCTGAAGGTTCAGGAGGTTCTGGAGGTTCTGGAAGTTCCTGAGGATCTAAAGGTTCTGGATGTTCTGGAGGTTCAGGAGGTTCTGGAAGTTCCTGAGGATCTAAAGGTTCTGGATGTTCTGGAGGTTCAGGAATTTCAGGAGGTTCTGGAAGTTCCTGAGGATCTAAAGGTTCTGGAGGTTTCAGAGGTTCCTGAGGTTCTGGAGGTTCCTGAGGTTCCTGAGGTTCTGGCGGTTCCTGAGTTTCTGAAGGTTCTGGAGGTTCCTGAGGTTCTGGAGGTTCAGGAGGTTTAGGGTGTTCCGGAGGTTAAGGAAGTTCAGGGGGTTCTGGAGGTTCCTGAGGTTCAGGAGGTTCCAGAGGTTTCCTAAGGTTCTGGAGGTTCAGGAGGTTCAGTATTTTCTGGATGTTCAGGAGGTTCTGGAAGTTCCTGAGGATCTAAAGGTACTGGAGGTTCAGGGGGTTTTGGAGTTTCAGCATCTTCTGGAGGTCCACAGGGTTCTAGAGGTTCAAGAGGTTCTGGATTTTCAGGAGGTTCCGGAAGTTCTGCAGTTTCCTCAGGTTTCCTGAGGTTCTGAAGGTTCTGGAGGTTCAGGAGGTTCTGGAGGTTGAAGAGGTTCCAGAGGTTCTGGAGGTTTTGGGTGTTCAGGAGGTTCACGAGGTTCCTGAGGTTCTGAAGGTTAGAGGTTCTGGAGGTTTAGGAGGCTGTGGGGGTTATGGAGGTTCTGGAGGTTCTGGAGGTTCTGGAAGTTCTGGAGGTTCACAAGGTTCCTGAGGTTCTGAAGGTTAGAGGTTCTGGAGGTTCAGGAGGCTGTGGGGGTTATGGAGGTTCAGGAGGTTCTGGAGGTTCTGGAAGTTCTGAAGGTTCAGGAGGTTCACGAGGTTCCTGAGGTTCTGAAGGTTAGAGGTTCTGGAGGTTCAGGAGGCTGTGGAGGTTATGGAGGTTCAGGAGGTTCTGGAGGTTCTGGAAGTTCCTGAGTTTCAGGAGGTTCAGGAGGTTCTGAAAGCTCAGGAAGTTCAGGAGTTTCTGAAGGTTCAGGAGGTTCAGGAGGTTCCGGAGTTTCTGAAGGTTCAGGAGGTTCCTGAAGTTCTGAAGGTTCAGGAGGTTCAGGAGGTTCAGTATGTTCTGGAGGTTCAGGAGGTTCATAAGGTTTCCTGAGGTTCTGGAGGTTCAGGAGGCTGTGGAGGTTCTGGAGGTTCTGGAAGTTCCTGAGGATCTAAAGGTTCTCGATGTTCTGAAGGTTCAGGAATTTCAGGAGGTTCTAGAAGTTCCTGAGGATCTAAAGGTTCTGGAGGTTCCTGAGGTTCCTGAGGTTCTGGCGGTTCCTGAGTTTCTGAAGGTTCTGGAGGTTCCTGAGGATCTGGAGGTTCCAGAGGTTCTGGAGGTTCAGGGGGTTCAGGAGGTTCCTGACGTTCTGAAGGTTCCAGAGGTTCAGGAGGTTCCTGAGGTTCCTGAGGTTCTGGAGGTTCCTGAGATTCTGGAGCTTCTGAATGTTCAGGACGGTGTGGATATTCAAGAGGTTCTGGAGGTTCTGGAGGTTTTTGACGTTCAGGAGTTTTCAAGAGGTTCTGGAGGTTCCTGAGGTTCTGAAGGTTCTGGAGTTTCAAAAGGTTCAGGAGGTTCCTGAAGTTCCTGAGGTTCTAAAGGTTCTGGAGGTTCTGGAAGTTCCTGAGTTTCAGGAGGTTCAGGAGGTTCTGAAAGCTCAGGAAATTCAGGAGTTTCTGAAGGTTCAGGAGGTTCAGGAGGTTCCGGAGTTTCTGAAGGTTCAGGAGGTTCCTGAAGTTCTGAAGGTTCAGGAGGTTCCTGAAGTTCTGAAGGTTCAGGAGGTTCTGGAGGTTCTGGAAGTTCCTGAGGATCTAAAGGTTCTGGATGTTCTGGAGGTTCAGGAGGTTCTGGAAGTTCCTGAGGATCTAAAGGTTCTGGATGTTCTGGAGGTTCAGGAATTTCAGGAGGTTCTGGAAGTTCCTGAGGATCTAAAGGTTCTGGAGGTTTCAGAGGTTCCTGAGGTTCTGGAGGTTCCTGAGGTTCCTGAGGTTCTGGCGGTTCCTGAGTTTCTGAAGGTTCTGGAGGTTCCTGAGGTTCTGGAGGTTCAGGAGGTTTAGGGTGTTCTGGAGGTTAAGGAAGTTCAGGGGGTTCTGGAGGTTCCTGAGGTTCAGGAGGTTCCAGAGGTTTCCTAAGGTTCTGGAGGTTCAGGAGGTTCAGTATTTTCTGGATGTTCAGGAGGTTCTGGAAGTTCCTGAGGATCTAAAGGTACTGGAGGTTCAGGGGGTTTTGGAGTTTCAGCATCTTCTGGAGGTCCACAGGGTTCTAGAGGTTCAAGAGGTTCTGGATTTTCAGGAGGTTCCGGAAGTTCTGCAGTTTCCTCAGGTTTCCTGAGGTTCTGAAGGTTCTGGAGGTTCAGGAGGTTCTGGAGGTTGAAGAGGTTCCAGAGGTTCTGGAGGTTTTGGGTGTTCAGGAGGTTCACGAGGTTCCTGAGGTTCTGAAGGTTAGAGGTTCTGGAGGTTTAGGAGGCTGTGGGGGTTATGGAGGTTCTGGAGGTTCTGGAGGTTCTGGAAGTTCTGGAGGTTCACAAGGTTCCTGAGGTTCTGAAGGTTAGAGGTTCTGGAGGTTCAGGAGGCTGTGGGGGTTATGGAGGTTCAGGAGGTTCTGGAGGTTCTGGAAGTTCTGAAGGTTCAGGAGGTTCACGAGGTTCCTGAGGTTCTGAAGGTTAGAGGTTCTGGAGGTTCAGGAGGCTGTGGAGGTTATGGAGGTTCAGGAGGTTCTGGAGGTTCTGGAAGTTCCTGAGTTTCAGGAGGTTCAGGAGGTTCTGAAAGCTCAGGAAGTTCAGGAGTTTCTGAAGGTTCAGGAGGTTCAGGAGGTTCCGGAGTTTCTGAAGGTTCAGGAGGTTCCTGAAGTTCTGAAGGTTCAGGAGGTTCAGGAGGTTCAGTATGTTCTGGAGGTTCAGGAGGTTCATAAGGTTTCCTGAGGTTCTGGAGGTTCAGGAGGCTGTGGAGGTTCTGGAGGTTCTGGAAGTTCCTGAGGATCTAAAGGTTCTCGATGTTCTGAAGGTTCAGGAATTTCAGGAGGTTCTAGAAGTTCCTGAGGATCTAAAGGTTCTGGAGGTTCCTGAGGTTCCTGAGGTTCTGGCGGTTCCTGAGTTTCTGAAGGTTCTGGAGGTTCCTGAGGATCTGGAGGTTCCAGAGGTTCTGGAGGTTCAGGGGGTTCAGGAGGTTCCTGACGTTCTGAAGGTTCCAGAGGTTCAGGAGGTTCCTGAGGTTCCTGAGGTTCTGGAGGTTCCTGAGATTCTGGAGCTTCTGAATGTTCAGGACGGTGTGGATATTCAAGAGGTTCTGGAGGTTCTGGAGGTTTTTGACGTTCAGGAGTTTTCAAGAGGTTCTGGAGGTTCCTGAGGTTCTGAAGGTTCTGGAGTTTCAAAAGGTTCAGGAGGTTCCTGAAGTTCCTGAGGTTCTAAAGGTTCTGGAGGTTCTGGAAGTTCCTGAGTTTCAGGAGGTTCAGGAGGTTCTGAAAGCTCAGGAAATTCAGGAGTTTCTGAAGGTTCAGGAGGTTCAGGAGGTTCCGGAGTTTCTGAAGGTTCAGGAGGTTCCTGAAGTTCTGAAGGTTCAGGAGGTTCCTGAAGTTCTGAAGGTTCAGGAGGTTCTGGAGGTTCTGGAAGTTCCTGAGGATCTAAAGGTTCTGGATGTTCTGGAGGTTCAGGAGGTTCTGGAAGTTCCTGAGGATCTAAAGGTTCTGGATGTTCTGGAGGTTCAGGAATTTCAGGAGGTTCTGGAAGTTCCTGAGGATCTAAAGGTTCTGGAGGTTTCAGAGGTTCCTGAGGTTCTGGAGGTTCCTGAGGTTCCTGAGGTTCTGGCGGTTCCTGAGTTTCTGAAGGTTCTGGAGGTTCCTGAGGTTCTGGAGGTTCAGGAGGTTTAGGGTGTTCCGGAGGTTAAGGAAGTTCAGGGGGTTCTGGAGGTTCCTGAGGTTCAGGAGGTTCCAGAGGTTTCCTAAGGTTCTGGAGGTTCAGGAGGTTCAGTATTTTCTGGATGTTCAGGAGGTTCTGGAAGTTCCTGAGGATCTAAAGGTACTGGAGGTTCAGGGGGTTTTGGAGTTTCAGCATCTTCTGGAGGTCCACAGGGTTCTAGAGGTTCAAGAGGTTCTGGATTTTCAGGAGGTTCCGGAAGTTCTGCAGTTTCCTCAGGTTTCCTGAGGTTCTGAAGGTTCTGGAGGTTCAGGAGGTTCTGGAGGTTGAAGAGGTTCCAGAGGTTCTGGAGGTTTTGGGTGTTCAGGAGGTTCACGAGGTTCCTGAGGTTCTGAAGGTTAGAGGTTCTGGAGGTTTAGGAGGCTGTGGGGGTTATGGAGGTTCAGGAGGTTCTGGAGGTTCTGGAAGTTCTGGAGGTTCACAAGGTTCCTGAGGTTCTGAAGGTTAGAGGTTCTGGAGGTTCAGGAGGCTGTGGGGGTTATGGAGGTTCAGGAGGTTCTGGAGGTTCTGGAAGTTCTGAAGGTTCAGGAGGTTCACGAGGTTCCTGAGGTTCTGAAGGTTAGAGGTTCTGGAGGTTCAGGAGGCTGTGGAGGTTATGGAGGTTCAGGAGGTTCTGGAGGTTCTGGAAGTTCCTGAGTTTCAGGAGGTTCAGGAGGTTCTGAAAGCTCAGGAAGTTCAGGAGTTTCTGAAGGTTCAGGAGGTTCAGGAGGTTCCGGAGTTTCTGAAGGTTCAGGAGGTTCCTGAAGTTCTGAAGGTTCAGGAGGTTCAGGAGGTTCAGTATGTTCTGGAGGTTCAGGAGGTTCATAAGGTTTCCTGAGGTTCTGGAGGTTCAGGAGGCTGTGGAGGTTCTGGAGGTTCTGGAAGTTCCTGAGGATCTAAAGGTTCTCGATGTTCTGAAGGTTCAGGAATTTCAGGAGGTTCTAGAAGTTCCTGAGGATCTAAAGGTTCTGGAGGTTCCTGAGGTTCCTGAGGTTCTGGCGGTTCCTGAGTTTCTGAAGGTTCTGGAGGTTCCTGAGGATCTGGAGGTTCCAGAGGTTCTGGAGGTTCAGGGGGTTCAGGAGGTTCCTGACGTTCTGAAGGTTCCAGAGGTTCAGGAGGTTCCTGAGGTTCCTGAGGTTCTGGAGGTTCCTGAGATTCTGGAGCTTCTGAATGTTCAGGACGGTGTGGATATTCAAGAGGTTCTGGAGGTTCTGGAGGTTTTTGACGTTCAGGAGTTTTCAAGAGGTTCTGGAGGTTCCTGAGGTTCTGAAGGTTCTGGAGTTTCAAAAGGTTCAGGAGGTTCCTGAAGTTCCTGAGGTTCTAAAGGTTCTGGAGGTTCAGGAGGTTCAGGAGGTTCTCAACTTTCAGGAGATTCTGGAGGTTCAGGAGGTTCTGGACGTTCCTGAGCTTCTGAAGATTCGGGAGGTTCAGGAGTTTCTGAAGGTTCAGAAGGTTCTGGAGGTTCTGAAGGTTCTGGAGGTTTTTGAGGTTCAGGAGTTTCTGAAGGTTCCTGAGGTTCTTGAGTTTCCTAAGGTTCTGAAGATTCAGGGGGTTCAGGAGGTTCCTGAGGTTCAAGAGGTTCTGGAGGTTCTGGAGGTTCTGGAGATTCCTGGGGTTCAGGAGGTTCTGGAGGTTCAGGAGTTTCTGGTGTTTCAGGAGGTTCTGGAGGTTCTGGAGGTTCAGGAGTTGCTGGAGGTTCAGGAGGTTCCGGAGGTTCTGGAGATTCAGGAGGTTCTGGAGGTTCCTGAGGTTCTGAAGGTTCTGGAGTTTCAGAAGGTTCAGGAGGTTCTGGAAGTTCCTGAGGTTCTAAAGGTTCTGGAGGTTCAGGAGGTTCGGGAGGTTCCGAAGGTTCTGGAGTTTCAGTGGGCTCTGGAGGTTCCTGAGGTTCTGAAGGTTCTGGAGGTTTAGGAGGTTCTGAATGTTTAGGGCGATTCCTGAGGTTCTGGAGGTTACTGAGGTTCTAGAAGTTCAGGAGGTCCCTGAGCTTCAGGAGCTTCCTGAGGTTCTGGCGGTCCCTGAGTTTCTGAACGTTCTGGAGGTTCCTGAGGATCTGGAGGTCCAGGGGCTTCTGGAGGTTCAGAAGGTTCAGTATTTTCTGGAGGTTCTGGATATTCAGGAGTTTCCTGAGGTTCTGGAGGTTCTGGATGTTCAGGAGGTTCCTGAGGTTCTAAAGGTTCAAGAGGTTCTGGAGGTTATTGAGTTTCCTGAGGTTCTGAAGATTAAGGGGGTTCAGGAGGTTCTGGAGGTTCTGGAGGTTCAGGAGGTTGTGGAGGTTCCTGAGGTTCAGGAGGTTCTGGAGGTTCTGGAGATTCCTGAGGTTCAAGAGATTCTGGACGGACAGGAGGTTCAGGATGTTCTGAAGGTTAAAAAGGTTCTGGAAGTTCAGGAGGTTCTGGAGGTTCTGGAAGTTTCTGACTTTCAGGAGGATCAAGAGGTTCTGAAAGTTCAGGAAGTTCAGGTGTTTCTGAAGGTTCAGGAGGTTCAGGAGGTTCCGGAGTTTCTGAAGGTTCAGGAGGTTCCTGAGGTTCTGAAGGTTCCGGAGGTTCTGGAGGTTCCTGAGGTTCCTGAGGTTCAGGAGGTTCTAGTGTTTCAGGAGGTTCAGGAGGTTCTGGAGGTTCAGGTGGTTCTGGACGTACCTGAGGTTCTGAAGATTTGGGAGGTTCTAGAGATTCTTGAGTTTCAGAAGGTTCAGGAGGTTCTGGAAGTTCCTGAGGTTCTAAAGTTTCTGGAGGTTCAGGAGGTTCAGGACGTTCGGGAGGTTCAAGAGGTTCTGGAGGTTCCGAAGGTTCTGGAGGTTCTAGAGGTTCAGGAGGTTCAGGAGGTTCCTGAGGTCCTGGAGGTTCTGGAGGTTTCTGAGGTTCAGGAGGTTCTGGAGTTTCTGGAGGTTCAGGAGGTTCTGAAGGTTCTGGAGGTTCTGGAGGTTCAGGAGGATCTGGTGTTTCAGGAGGTTCTGGAGGTTCTGGAGGTTCAGGAGGATCTGGTGTTTCAGGAGGTTCTGGAGGTTCCTGGGGTTCAGGAGTTTCTGAAGGTTCAGGAGGTTCTGGAGGTTCACTAGGTTCCGGAGGTTCTGGAGGTTCTGAAGGTTCTGGAGGTTCAGGAGGTTCTGGTGTTTCAGGAGATTCTGAAGGTTCTCGAGGTTCTCGAGGTTCTGGACGTTCAGGAGGTTCTGGAGGTTCCTGAGGTTCTGAAGGTTCTGGAGTTTCAGAAGGTTCAGGAGGTTCTGGAAGTTCCTGAGGTTCTAAAGGTTCTGGAGGTTCAGGAGGTTCAGGAGGTTCAGGAGGTTCTGGACGTTCCTGAGGTTCTAAAGTTTCTGGAGGTTCAGGAGGTTCTGGATGTTCAGGAGGTTCTGGAGGTTCCTGAGGTTCTGAAGGTTCTGGAGTTTTAGAAGGTTCAGGAGGTTCTGAAGATTTGGAGGTTTCAGAGATTCTTGAGTTTCAGAAGGTTCAGGAGGTTCTGGAAGTTCCTGAGGTTCAGGAGTTTCTGGAGGTTCAGGAGGTTCTGGAGGTTCAGGAAGTTCAGGAGGTTCTGGAGGTTCCTGAGGTTCAGGAGTTTCTGGAGGTTCTGGAGGTTCAGGAGGTTCTGGTGTTTCAGGAGGTTCTGAAGGTTCTGGAAGTTCTGGAGGTTCAGGAGGTTCTGAAGGTTCTGGAGGTTCTGGAGGTTCTGGTGTTTCAGGAGGTTCTGAAGGTTCTGGAAGTTCTGGAGGTTGAAGAGGTTCAGGAGGTTCTGAAGGTTCTGGAGGTTCTGGAGGTTCAGGAGGTTCTGGCGGTTCTGGTGTTTCAGGAGGTTCTGAAGGTTCTGGAGGTTCTGGAGGTTCGGGAGGTTCTGGTGTTTCAGGAGGTTCTGAAGGTTCTGGAAGTTCTGGAGGTTCTGGAGGTTCTGAAGGTTCTGGAAGTTCTGGAGGTTCTGAAGGTTCTGGAAGTTCTGGAGGTTCAGGAGGTTCTGAAGGTTCTGGAGGTTCTGGAGGTTCAGGAGGTTCTGGTGTTTCAGGAGGTTCTGAAGGTTCTGGAGGTTCTGGAGGTTCAGGAGGTTCAGGAGGTTCTGGAGGTTCCTGAGGTTCTGAAGGTTCTGGAGGTTCTGGTGTTTCAGGAGGTTCTGAAGGTTCTGGAGGTTCTGGAGGTTCTGCAGACCAGGTGCAGGTTCATGGATTTGGTAAAACTTGTTTAACAGTTGCAAATAAGAAATGTTTTTCTTGACAATGCAGTTTTGGACCGGTGTAGGTTCCTGTGAGTCCCGTGGGGACGGAACCAGATCCCGCAGCAGCAGTCAGACAGAAACACTAATGAAGCAGAGATAACGAACCTCGGGCCAATTAGTTTCAAGGAAAGAGGACAACAAGAGCAGCAGGAAAATTAATCCTCAGAGGTCCGTCTTCCATAATTGGACAATCTGTCTTCGTCCAGCAGCCCGTTGCCATGTTAACAGATGGAACTTCTTCTGCCAGCTGAGTTTGTTTGACTTCATATGATCATCGTAGTCGTTCGGTCACCAGAAAAAAACCTTCCTCTTGTAAACAGCTAACCGTAACGAAGCTCCAGAGAGTCTGGTCGTTTCCTGGTCAGCCAATCACAGTGCTGCCATCCCGTGGGACATCTGGACGCTGCCTTTAAAAAGGAATAAGGGAAGATGCAGATTTTCCCAAAGAAGGCGGCGGCTGCAGGTAGGAACCAGCACTCTGAACGTTCTCCTGAAACCAAACTGGTTTGGACATGTTGGCGTGGAAAACGTTGGACTGGTCCTTCACGTCTAACAGACTGAAGACATTTCAGACGTTTCCTATGGGAGCTGAGAGGGGCCATTCTGTTCAGATAGCTTGTTTTCATCTGAAGATGAACTGGTAGAAGCTTTGATTCATGAGTTAACCAGCAACAAATGGTTAACTGGTTAACCAGTTACAGCTGGTTAACTGGGGCCACTAAACATGGAAGCATTGAGTTTCCCACCTGGCTTCCTGTTCCATCAGCAGCGTTTCAGAACACGTCTGTCGCAGCTGGATTCACAAGACACCCCGTCATGCTAGGATTGTGTTATTGTGCGATAGTTTGTGTACTTGTTGGCTTTAACCTCCTGATTCCCACTGGGCCCGTCCGGTAAGAGCTATTTATTACTTATTTGTCCGATCAACTACTGACTTGTGGTGTCGGAGCGACTCAGCTTTCCACGACCGAGGCAAACGTCTCGTCCTATTTATTAACTCAGGTGAGGAGGTTGTGGGTTTTTCTGAATTTATCTGCTAGTTTGCAATTTTACATAAAAACTACAAGCTGGATTTTTAACTTCATTCCAGTAAAATTTGGGAATGATCTGGAAAGAATGGGGAAAACAGGACATGTTTGTGCGTGACATTATTAATATGCAACGTCAAGATACTCACATATATGTCTGGAAATGTTTTGATGTTGTTGTGAAGAACTGGAACTAGGTCACCAGGTTTTTAATAAATATTTGAATATTAATATGTTTATCAAATGCCCACGGCATGTTTAAACAGTGTAAATGAATGCAGGACCATGTAGTCCTCATGGGGATCCTCCACATCTGGGCCTTTGCCTGCCTGGTTGGAAGGGTTGTTGCCATGGTGATCGTCCTTGTCTGGGTAGCCGGAGGTCTCGCGCTGCAGCCCTACGGTCATGTTGTGACCCTATGTGGTCAGGTTGGTCTTCGTGGTGATGGGTCCTGGTGTGGACACATCCACAATATTCTGTTCCCTCACTTGATTGTCAAGCTGAGACATAAAGAATGTCGTCATCTTTCCTGTTTGTTTCAACTTCAACAAAAACAAACAAACAAAAGCTTTGCTCACCTATCCTCTGCTGCCACTTGTTGTGTTGTGTTTTTGTTGTGTTTGTTGCTCCCATTTGTTCCTGTATCCTGTTTTCCTGAGTCATCAGCTCTGTCATCACTCGGTCCATTAAAATCCAGCTAAACTGACCCTTAACTTCGCGTTTGTTAAGTTTATTTTCCTCGCCCAACAACCGATGTAAAAAGTGTTTTACCTTCAGATGTTTCTCGTAAACAGTCACCAGTCAGCTCAAATAAATCACCTGTTTGTGTGTTTGTGTGGGAGTGAAGTAATGTGTGGGGTGTGTTTTTGTGCTTACTTGGATGGTTGAGCAGCTTTGTAACGTTATGCTATGTTAAGCTATGCTATGCTATGTAACGTTATGCTATGTTAAGCTATGCTATGCTATGTAACGTTATGCTATGTTAAGCTATGCTATGCTATGTCACGTTATGCTATGTTAAGCTATGCTATGCTATGTAACATTATGCTATGTTAAGCTATGCTATGCTATGTAACGTTATGCTATGTTAAGCTATGCTATGCTATGTAACGTTATGCTATGTTAAGCTATGCTATGCTATGTAACGTTATGCTATGTTAAGCTATGCTATGCTATGTAACATTATGCTATGTTAAGCTATGCTATGCTATGTAACGTTATGCTATGTTAAGCTATGCTATGCTATGTAACGTTATGCTATGTTAAGCTATGCTATGCTATGTCACGTTATGCTATGTTAAGCTATGCTATGCCATGTAACGTTATGCTATGTTAAGCTATGCTATGCTATGTCACGTTATACTATGTTAAGCTATGGCAAGGCAAGTTTATGCAGTACAATTCAACAACAGGTTAATTCAAAGTGCTTCACAGAGACAATAAAACATTAGATGATGAAAAGCCTCATTTAAAATTAAAACAAAAAAAGAAAAAAAAAAAAAAGAAAAAAAAAGCGATATATAAATAAATAAAAAAAAAACAATTAAATTCGGGGATCGATTTCAGTTTGAAGAAATGTGCAGATTTTAACTTAAAATAAATCAAATAATTTATACAGCACTTCTCATACAGATTCATGTCAAAGTGCTTTACAAAATAAAAACAATTTCACACGTACACACACAAATAAATAACTCCAAAATATAACTGTACTAAAATATAAAAGTACCTTCAGCTTTCTGCTTCTCTATCTGGCTTGACATTGTTGCAAGGAAATGATATCTGGGGAATCCATCTACATCAGGAGCTGAACCAGGAACAACCACTGGAGACGCAGTCACAGAAAACGTCCATTCGGGGTTGGGACAGGGTCCACATCACAGCCATAAGGCTGCAGTGCAGAACCCCTATCGACAACTGGGTCAGGATGACCCCGCAGACAAAACAGGTGCAGCCCCTGACATGGATGATCCCCATAAGGAAAAACACTGGAGCTTAAAAATTAAAAAGATAAAACAAGAAAGAAGCACAATATAAACCAGATAAATTAAAAAAAAAAAAAAAAAAAACTATAATTCTGTAAAACAATAATATTGTAAATTATGTGTCATAAAATAGGTGAGACAATGATTTATAAAATAATAAAAATTACACCTAAAATAGCATAAAATAAAAACTAGGGAACTGCAGCAGAGAACAGGAGAGTCTTTAACTGGATGTTCCAGCTGATCTGACAACTTTCTGTTAGTTTCTTCCAGACATGTGGAGCATAGAAGCTGAATGCAGCTTCTCCAGGTCTCGTTCTGACTCCCAGTGCTTATGAAAGACCAGATCCAGATAACCTGAATTGTCTAACAGGTTGGGACAGAAGGTCTCTGATGTACTTTGGCCCTAAAGCAATCAGAGCTTTAAAGACCAGCAGCAAAACTTTACAGTCTATCTTCTGACGAACAGGCAGCCAGCATAAAGACCTCAGAACTGGACTGATCTGGTCCACCTTCCTGGTTTTGGTAAGGACTGAAACATCAGAGTTCTAAATGACAAGCAGGTGTCTGATTTATATATGTGTGTATATATATTTGGGGAAAATAACTTATAGCACTTGCTAATTTAGCTTTAAAGCTCCTTTTTGTCAGTTGTTTCTCTTCAACGCAGAGTAAACGGATGTCTTCCGGTTTAAAGACGTTTTGCGTCAACCTCTGTCCAGCTTGAGCAACGCCTTCCGCTCCGGTTTTAATTTGACGCCCTCCTTGTTGCAGCACCATGTTGAAGGCTCTGCCAGGCTGGAACTTTTCCCACGACAGCTTTGTGTTCAGAGGATTTCCAGAGCTGCAGAATCATCGCTGGCTGCTGGCGCTCCTGTTCTCCATGTTTTACCTGTCGGTGCTGCTGGGAAACTTCCTGCTGGTGTACGTGATCCGCCGGGTGGAGCGCCTCCACAGCCCCATGTATCTCCTCATCTGCACGCTGTGCATCGTTGACATCCTGGTAGTGACCACCATCCTCCCCAACATGCTCCTCGGCCTGCTCTTCGACTGGAACCACATTTCATTGGCGGGCTGCCTGGTTCAGATGTTCTGCACTCACTTCCTGTCGTCTGTGGAATCCACACTGCTTCTGGCCATGGCGTTGGACCGCTACGTGGCCATTTGCACGCCTCTCCGTTACGCCGACATCATGGGCTCCTCCACGCTGCTGAAGCTGCTGCTCTTCACGCTTGTACGCAGTGTGTCCATCATGGCGACCCTGGTGGGTTTGGCGGGTTCTCTGTGGTTCTGTGGCTCCAACATCATCGAGCATTGCTACTGCGACCACATGGCGCTGGTCCGATTGGCGTGCAACAGCACAGAAAAGAACCACACCGCGGGCCTGGCTGTGATCATCTGCTTTGTGGCTGTGGACATACCTGTCATCTTTTTCTCCTACATGAAGATAACGAGTGTGGTTCTGCGAGTGGCTGGCGAAGAGCGCCTGAAGGCATTTAACACCTGCAGCAGCCACCTGATGGTCATCACCTGCTTCTACCTGGTGGGCAGCATCACCTTCCTCTCTCATAACCTGAACATCCGCATTGCAACAGACATCAACACCTTGATGGGAGTCATGTATATTTTGCTCCCGGCGACAATCAACCCAATCGTCTATGGCATTCGCACCAAAGAAATCCGGAATGGACTCCTGCGACTTTTCTGGCTCAACTCGAAGAGAAGCTCGTCTGTGAAAATTTCTCCTGGAAAACCCCAAACAGGACCGTGATGGCCCTCACATTTATACTGGGAATGATGGTTTTCATGAGCTAAACCAAGGTTTTCCATTTGACTTGGAGGTCCGAAGTCGGAACTGGGAATGACGCCATAACCTGGTTGAGACTTTTCACATTGACAGAGTTGGAAAACGAACATGATACTAACATGTTAGCAGAGAGACTTCATCCAATGCATTTTGTAAACTCGGTCTACGAGGAGCAGTGACAAAGCTCTACCTGTAATTCTGATTTATGTACAATTAAACAGGTACATTTAGACAGAAATGTGTGTTTGCTTTTGGTTTCATTCATCCTTGTTTTGTTGGACGGCCATATTTACTGGTAAACTCTGGTTAGTTGGGTCTGCGCCCACATTCCCAGTCAGATTTCTGACGAGGACATTCATGTTGAATTTCCAACTGGGAATTTGGAAAATCGACCTCCAAGTACGAACTAAACGCAGAATTTCCTGCTGACAGCGCAGAGGTTCAGTCCATAACCTCCAACCTCCTCTCAGACATGACACAGCAAAAGCTGTTTTTCACGTTCACAGGAGTTTGTGTCAGTTTTCATCAGCCGGGCCAGCAGATGCTGCGTTTAAATCCCCTCCGAGTTCAGTTCTCAGGAATGTTTAACTCCAAATAAAAACATCGTCTGTGGCAGCACGCATATCCACACCAAGCAGCTAAACATACTTACTTTTCAGATCCAGAATTAGTTGACAGAACTGAAGGCAACGACTTGAATGATCCGAACTGAACTGTTGGTTCTGACTGATCAAAAGAGAAAACAGAAAAGAGAGACGCCAGAGAAAGGGGAGACGGAAATGAGTCTTGTGAGATTCGGGTCATAAAACAGACCATAAATCCATCAGAAAGTCTACATGCTGTGTGACGGGGGCCGGGGCCCCAGCAGGGTTTAGTCCTGGCTACAGCCCTGTGTTTGGCACTCCACGCATGCACACACACAGCCACACACACACACACACACACACACACACACACACACACACACACACACACACACACACACACACACACACACACACCCAGACACGCCTCCTGACAACATACATGATGCCATGAACAAACTCTTTAATATGTTTCATGTTCATCAATAAATCATCTGATCAGTTTACACATCATCATCTCAGAACCTGTGCTGTGTTCAGGGACACTCAGACGTCGGATGTTTTCACTCTGAAACTGGGACACTTCTGTTGTTTTGGACTGATGGTCATAAACAATTGTAGACCTGGACCCAGATGGACCCAGATGGACCCATATGGACCATATGGACCCATATGGACCAGATGGACCATATGGACCAGATGGACCATATGGACCAGATGGACAATATGGACCAGATGGACCATATGGACCAGATGGACAATATGGACCAGATGGACCCATATGGACCAGATGGACAATATGGACCAGATGGACCATATGGACCAGATGGACAATATGGACCAGATGGACAATATGGACCAGATGGACCATATGGACCAGATGGACAATATGGACCAGAAGGACAATATGGACCAGATGGACCATATGGACCAGATGGACAATATGGACCAGATGGACCATATGGACCAGATGGACAATATGGACCAGATGGACCCATATTGACCAGATGGACCAGATGGACCATATGGACCAGATGGACCCATATGGACCAGATGGACCAGATGGACCAGATGGGACCTGGTGAACTGAACACCTTTGTTTTCAGCGTTTCAGGTTGAATCTGTCCTCAGCTGAGGACCATGTCCCCCAGTTAACCCTTTTTAGGGAGCATTCCCATCAAGTTGGTCAGCTAGACTCGGTCCGGCTGGGGACTCGGTCAAACTCGGTCATAACTGAAGGTCAAAAGTCACCAGGGACAAATTTACTTCCTTTTTAGGTCATCGGAGGACAAAAAGTTCAGCCCTGAATCTCCTATAAATGATCATATTTGTTCCTTCTTATTTCTCAGATCTTTCAGTAATTTTTAGTCCAGATTAAAGATTCCAAAAATGTGATAATTCAAATGATTTTAAGCCTTAAAATTGATATTTTATAACACAAAATCCTTTTTTTTTTTTTTTTTTTTTTTTTTTAAACTAAAGACCCAGATTCTCTAGATTATGGGTGGTTTGACATGAAGTTCCGTCTCAGATAAATAACTTGCTGCTTGACGGCAACATGAACGATTTAGTCCCGTTAAAAGGACTTTTTTCAATCTGTGGACCAGATTAAAATCTAGTCATGTATCCTGTAACATCAGCCTTTTATTTTACAGAAAAACTGTTAAATTCATCATTTTTATTGTTACTGATTTTCCATATTTGTTCATCTATTCTATTCTATTCTATTCTATTCTATTCTATGCTATGGCCATTGGGCCAACTTTTATCCAAACATCAAAGACGTACTTCTTTGTGTTTTTCTTTTGTTTAATAAAAAGTAAAAATAAAGACTCTGTGTCGATGTGATCGACCAGCGACGCAGCTACAGCGGCGACCCGTCCAGGTGCAGTAAATCATGTTTCCATGGCAACACTTTATTCCTTACATCAGCAGCATTTTTTTTTCCTCCGTGTGGTTGGACTTGGAATCCTGGTGTCTGAACAGCCAGCTGAGTTCTTTCAATTATCGTTAATTTACAAACTCAGTTTTTAGGAATAAAAAGAGGACACATTGTTTACATAATAAATAAAAACTTAAAGAGTTTTATAAGCAGGACTTGGCAGCTGGGTACACATGAGGCTTGTTGCGTTGCTGTTGTCCCAATTCTCCGTCCCAACCATAGATTGTACATAAAAGATGGGTGGAGCCTCCGTGACGTCACCCGTAGGTTTCAGAAGAGCTGACTTGAAGCTCGGTGGGTGGTTCCTACCATCGCCATTATGGAAGGAGCATGCGCGTCGTCTCACCCGAAAAATACAAATATTGGCAAAGACGTGGAGCTGAGAGGGGGGCTGTGAGCGTCATGGTGGATGATTGACATCGAGCGAACCTGAAGATAACAGGAGCTAACCAGCTAACGGAGGTAAGAAAGCTAAAGCTAACTCATGTTGTTAACCGGCTAAAAACCACAGTTGTTCTATATTCTTCTGACTTGAAGCAGGAGATCTGGTACCTGTCAATCAAAAGGACACGCCCCTAAATATGCCGAACTTCGAGATTAAATCACTTTTAAACGAGCGAGTTGGAAAAAAATTCACTCCCCCCACAGTTGTCATGAAGGTAACCCTCTTCATCTTAATCTTCATTTTCAGTTGCTTATCCGGGGTCGGGTCGCGGGGGCAGCAGCCTAAGCAGGGAAGCCCAGACTTCCCTCTCCCCAGCCACATTTGCCAACTCTGCGGGGGGATCCCGAGGCGTTCCCAGGCCAGCCAAGAGATATAATCCCTCCAGTGTGTCCTGGGTCTTCCCCGGGGTCTCCTCCCAGAGGGACGTGCCTGGAACACCTCACCAGGGAGGTCCAGGAGGCATCCTGACCAGATGCCCGAGCCACCTCAACTGGTTCCTCTCGATGCGGAGGAGCAGCGGCTCTACTCTGATCTCCTCCCGGATGACCGAGCTCCTCACCCTATCTCTAAGGGAGAGCCCGGCCACCCTGCGGAGGAAACTCATTTCAGCCGCCTGTATACGAGATCTCATTCTTTCGGTCACGACCCACAGCTCATGACCATAGGTGAGGGTAGGAACGTAGATCGTCTGGTAAATGGAGAGCTTCGCCTTCTGGCTCAGCTCCTTCTTCACCACGACAGACCGGCGCAGAGTCCGCATTACTGCAGACGCCGCACCGATCCTTCTGTCCATCTCGCGCTCCATCCTTCCCTCACTCGTGAACAAGACCCCGAGATATTTAAACTCCTCCACTTGAGGCAGGACCTGACTCCCGACCCGGAGAGGGCAATCCACCCTATTCCGGCTGAGGACCATGGTCTCAGATTTGGAGGTGCTGATTCTCATCCCATCCGCTTCACACTCGGCCGCGAATCGCTTAAGCGAGAGCTGGAGATCACGACCAGATGAAGCCAACAGGACCACGTCATCTGCAAAAAGCAGAGACCCAATCCTGAGGCCACCAAGCCGGATCCCCTCAACACCTCGGCTGCACCTAGAAATTCTGTCCATATAAGTTATGAACAGAATCGGTGATAAAGGGCAGCCTTGGCGGAGTCCAACCCTCACCGGAAACGGATCCGACTTACTACCGGCAATGTGGACCAAGCTCTGACACCTGTCGTACAGGGACCGGACAGCTCGTACAAGGGGGTCCGGTACCCCATACTCCCGGAGTACCCCCCACAGGAGCCCCCGGGGGACACGGTCAAATGCCTTCTCCAGGTCCACAAAACACATGTAGACTGGTTGGGCAAACTCCCATGCCCCCTCCAGGACCCCAGAGAGGGTATAGAGCTGGTCCACTGTTCCGCGACCAGGACGAAAACCACACTGCTCCTCCTCAATCCGGGATTCGACTATCCGGCAGACCCTCCTCTCCAGGACCCCTGAATAGACCTTACCAGGGAGGCTGAGGAGTGTGATTCCCCTGTAATTGGAACACACCCTCCAGTCCCCCTTCTTAAAAAGGGGGACCACCACCCCGGTCTGTCAATCCAGCGGTACTGTCCCCGATGTCCACGCGATGCTGCAGAGGCGTGCCAGCCAGGACAGCCCCACAGCATCCAGAGCCTTAAGGAACTCCGGGCGGATCTCATCCACCCCCGGAGCCTTGCCACCAAGGAGCCTTTTGACCATCTCAGCGACTTCAGCCCCAGAGATAGGAGAGTCCACCCCTGAGTCCACCAGCTCTGCTTCCTCATCGGAAGACGTGTTGGTAGGATTGAGGAGGTCTTCGAAGTATTCCTTCCACCGACCCACAACGTCCTGAGTTGAGGTCAGCAGCTCCCCACCTCCACTGTACACAGTATTGATGGAGCACTGCTTCCCCCTCCTGAGCCGCCGGATGGTGGACCAGAATCTCCTCGAAGCCATCCGGAAGTCTTTCTCCACGGCCTCGCCGAACTCCTCCCATGCCCGAGTTTTTGCCTCGGCAACAGCCGAAGCCGCATCCCGCTTAGCCCGCCGGTACCCATCAGCTGCCTCCAGAGTCCCACAGGCCAAGAAGGCCCGATAGGACTCCTTCTTCAGCTTGACAGCATCCCTCACTGCTGGTGTCCACCAACGAGTCCTGGGATTACCGCCACGACAGGCACCAACGACCTTACAGCCAGAGCTCCGGCTGGCCGCCTCGGCAATAGAGGCACGGAACACAGCCCATTCAGACTCAATGTCCCCCGCCTCACTCGGGACATGTTCGAAGCTCTGCTGAAGGTGGGAGTTGAAGCTCGCTCTGACGGGGGACTCAGCCAGACGTTCCCAGCAGACCCTCACAACACGTTTGGGCCTGCTGGATCTGACCGGCTTCCTCCCCCACCATCTGAGCCAACTCACCACCAGGTGGTGATCAGTTGACAGCTCTGCCCCCCTCTTCACCCGAGTGTCCAAGGCATGTGGCCGCAGGTCCGACGATACGACTACAAAATCAATCATCAAACTGCGGCCCAGGGAGTCCTGATGCCAGGTGTACATATGGACACTCTTATGCTGGAACATGGTGTTCGTTATAGACAATCCATGACGAGCACAGAAGTCCAATAACAAAACACCATTTGGGTTCAGAGGGGGGGGACCATGCCTCCCAATCACTCCCCTCCAGGTCTCACTGTCATTGCCCACGTGAGCACTGAAGTCTCCCAGCAGAACAATGGAGGTAAACCTTATTAAACTGAAAATGGATTTTTGAACCAGGTTGTAAACATGTTTATTCCTGCTGTGAAGTTGGTCTTTTTAACATGGGAGTCTATGGGGATTTGCTCTGTTTTGCAGCCTCTAGTGGATGAAGGGGGAACTGCAGTTTTACGCACTTCTGCATTGGCTTCACTTTTAACCGCCGAAGGTTGCCGCTTAGTCCCGACCCAGAACGGCCAACGGCAGATTATCAGAAGATTATCAGATGAGTTCAACCAACAAATTCATCCTGATGTCTGCGGTGCGTTCAAGGTCAATCCGTCCCGACAGTCTGCCCCAAAACATGTTGGGGCCGACAATCGCAACGTTTCACTTTGATTTTGATCAAGAATCTTGACCTGGGGAACCCGACGAGTCGGTTCGGCTTGACTCGGCTCAGATCAGCTCGGCACAACCTGATCCTACCCGACTTGGCTGGGCTCGGTTTGACCCAACCTGACTAAGCCCGTCCCAACCCGGCTCTGCTCAGCTTTGGATGATCGGAGCGCCACATACGATGAAAACTGTTCAATCCGGCATTTTTACTCCATCCGGGTCGGACGGATAAAAAACCTCTTCACATTTAAAAATTCCTAGTGTGTGAACCCAGCTGTGAGGTTGTTGAACTAGTCTCCAGAGTTCTGCAGAACCTCTTGATGGATCTTCACCTGGTTTCAAACATTGAAAATGATCATGGAAAACGATCAGCATGGAGCAACAAGCAGAGCTTCTCCTCTGTGGAGGCTAATGACATATTTCATGCAGCAGTTCCTCATCCAGTTCCAGAACCTCCTGCAGCTCCACGCTGCAGATGTGAACATCTGGAGTCCCCGTCGTGGCTCCGGTTGGCAGTGTTGTTGTTTACAAAGACTGAAGCTAAAATCAGGACGACTTCACTCCTGGAGGACGTCTGACAGAAACACATGGGATAGAGACATGAGAGGCATGCTGTCGGCACTAGGACGTCCCGCCGGCATGAGGACGTCCTGCCGGTAGCACACCATCTGAAGACAGCAGGTATTCTAGCTTTGTACACCCTGCCAGACGCAGACGAAGGACAAACGTGAACGAGCACACAAACACGGAGTGTTTGAAGGGTGTCCAGACTGTGGTTTGACCTCCAGGTGACCTCGGGCAGCTCAGGCGCCGAGGCCAGACCCTTGCCACCTTATCTGTCATTAAGTTTAGGAGAGTCCACTGGTTCCTCGTCTTCCTCCTTCTCGTCCTTCGCTCCAATCAGCCGCTGGCGGGCGAAGTCTTCGAAGATGATGTCATCGTCACTGCAAGGCAAAGAAGGTTATCAAGTTTAGTTCAGAGGATTTGTCCTAGTGGTCTCTATCTGTCCCGGGGGTCTCTATCTGTCCCGGTGGTCTCTTTCTGTCCCGGTGGTCTCTATCTGTCCTAGTTGTCTCTATCTGTCCCAGTGGTCTCTATCTGTCCCAGTGGTCTCTATCTGTCCGAGGTGGTCTTTATATGTTCCAGGTGGTCTCTAATTGTCCCAGTGGTGTTGATCTGTTACAGTTGTCTGTTACTGTCCTAATGGATGCTAACAGCATCGCCCTGCTAGCATCCTGATGTTAGCATCGCCCTGTTAGCATCACCCTATTAGCGTCATGATGTTAGCATCGCCCTGTTAGCATCAAGATGTTAGCATTCCCCTGCTAGCATCATGATGCTAGCATCGCAATATTAGCATCATGTTGTGAGCATCGCCCTATTAGCATCATGATGTTAGCATTGCCCTGCTAGCATCATGTTGTTAGCATCGCCCTGTTAGCATCATGATGTTAGCATTGTGTTGTTAAAACATACATTTAGATCTATTAAAATCAGTTTGTTCAGTTTTCCTTCAGACAGAACGTCTGCAGGCTCGGTTGAAGAGGCTTAAATGTTCTATACTGTATACATTTATATTTTTAATTATAATAATGAAAATCCAGGTCAGATCAGTCCGAGTGAGTTCTGATCAGTCTGACAGCAGCTTAACATGACCTGTTACCTGGCCTTCTCTCACCTCTGAAAGGGGAGGAGCAAAGAGGTGAGGAGAGGAAACAGAAGCAGGGACATCATGATGCCTGAGAAGATGCTGCTTTCAATGTCCAATTGAACTCACAGCATCTGTTTAGAAGTTCTTCAGAACAACAAGCATCTGGACTCAGGTTTGAGTTGAAACCTGAACGTCAGCAGAGAGCAGAGGGGAAGCATGTCCCCCCCAGGCGGAATCATGTCTGTGTTCGGTTGTCTGGAGTCGGATGGATTTCAGAAATGAGCAGAGCTCAGCAGAAACCTGAAAATAACCGGAAACACCAGCTGAACTCCATCATAGGAGAAAGTAAAGCTGCTGCCCCGTCCATCTGAAGACCAGTCGCTGCTCATCCAAATCGGACCTACATCCACCTCCTGGTTCCCACTGTGCCAGCTGCAGCTGGACGTGAAGCGAGCAGCAGGAAGTGATTACGGCTGGCTGTTTGTCTGCTCTCTGCGGACGCCAGGAAGCCATTTCCTGCAGCACATTAAGGCTGAAACTCTGGAGACGGCTTCATCACCGTCTGAGAGGAAACCTGAGATGGGGCTGCTGGCCAGAGCGCAGCCAATCAATGAAGAGGAGAGGCGGGATGCTTACTTTGTGTCAAACTGGATGAGGTTTGTGTCAATCGGAGCTTCATCTGGAGCTGAGAGAGACATACAGAGGAGGGTTATACAATGGGAACATCACATCCATTATCACGACAGTCTTCCCCCAAACCCAGAGAGCTGCATTGAACCGTTTAAAGTCTGAACCAAGACAAAAATTGAGAAATTCTTAAAATGGCCCTTCAAAGCTCTAGTAGGTCCTCCTGCTGAGAGACATGTTCCTCTGGGTGAAGTGTTCCTCGTCCTGATAGTAGTCTATACATTCTATAATCATGAACAATCAGAAATATAGTTAGACCCCTCAGTTTACTGTAAATCTGTAAAAACTCTGACCGATCCAAATGTTCCGACCCAAATGGAGTTGTTCATTTCTTAGATTTCGTGAGATTCTTCTCCCAGCTCCCCTCCTCCCCCTCCAGCAGAGCATACCTGATAGCCACACCCTGCATATAAACAGCGTGTTAGGATGAAAATACAAAGTAGTGAAGAAGAAACTCGGAAGGCAAACATGGCTGAGAAAATGCAGGAAGGATTTCCCGACCTGGCTCGGTTCATTTGCCTCCTTCAGCTAAACAGCCGAGAAAGAGAAAATCGTTGGTGGAAAAAGCTGCGAATAAAAAAGCCTCGGATCACGCAAGGAGCAGAACCAGAGGGGGGAGGAGCCAAGACAGGGGGAGGAGACAAGACAGGGGAGGAGCCAGAACAGGAGGAGGAGGAGCCCATATAGAGGGAGGAGCCAAGGCAGAGGAGGGGCCAAGACGAGGGGAGTGGTCAAGACAGGGGTAGGGGCCAAGACAAGGGGAGGAGACAAGACAAGGGAGGATCCAATATAGAGGGAGGAGCCAAGACAGAGGGATGAGCCAGAAAAGGAGTAGGAGCCAATACATATGGATAAGCCAGGGCGGGGGGGAGCCAAAACAGGAGGAGGGCTAAGACAGGGGAGGGGCCAGAGCAGGGGGAGGAGACAAGACAGGGGGAGGAGGCAAGGCAGGGCACCAGCTCCCCAACATTTATCATTTATCAAACATTTATCATTGTTTGACATTGAATAAGTGCGGTAGAAAATGTGTCCACCAGGTGGCAGAAGAGGTTGTGTAACTTAAGTTTTTTTTTTTTTTATTGATTACCTCCACCAAGGTGTTATTTGTTTGTTTATGTTTAAGATAACTCAAAAAGTTATGCACACAATTTAATGGAATTTTTAGGACTTCTTGAAAATGTGAAAAGGAAGAACAGATATAATGTTGGTAGTGATCCGGATCACCGTTTGGACAATATGGGGACAACTGGCCCTTGGTGGAGGTTTTCTGGATCTGAATGTCTACGAAACTTTCAGATATGACAGGTAGGACATTAAAAGATAACAGTTGTTGGGTCCACGCTACTGATAGTGGTTTTCCCAAACTGGTTCAGCTGGTCCTGCTCTGACTGCTGATGGACAACATCCATGTTTATAGATTCACATGTGATACAGATCCATGATCACCTGGGCTGTGTTCTTCTTATTCCTTCCATTTTATTCTTTTTGTTTGTTAAAAGAAAAAAATTAAATATTTTCCGAAATATGTCATTAGATGGATCTTGTTGAGTCCTGCACGTCCAAAATCCAGACTCAGCTTGTCCATAACTATCCTTAAAATGTCCTGTTACATGTTTTTATAAACCATAAACCTGCTGTCCTCTTACGAACCCAGAGTCTGCTTGTTACCTTAACCTGTTAAATACATCCACCCATCCATCATCTATCCATCCACCCATCCATCATCCATCCATCCACCCACCCATCCATCATCCATCCATCCATCCATCCATCATGTATCTATAATATCATCCATCCATCTATCATCCACCCACCCATCCATCATCCATCCATCATGTATCTATAATATCATCCATCCATCATCCACCCACCCATCCATCATCCATCCATCCACCCACCCATCCATCATCCATCCATCCATCCATCCATCATGTATCTATAATATCATCCATCCATCTATCATCCACCCACCCATCCATCATCCATCCATCCACCCATCTGTCCATCATCCATCCATCCATCCACCCATCCGTCCATCATCCATCCATCCACCCACCCATCCATCATCCATCCATCCATCCATCCATCATGTATCTATAATACCATCCATCCATCTATCATCCACCCATCCACCCATCCATCCATCCACCCATCTGTCCATCATCCATCCATCCACCCACCCATCCATCATCCATCCATCCATCCACCCATCTGTCCATCATCCATCCATCCACCCACCCATCCATCATCCATCCATCCATCCACCCATCCGTCCATCATCCATCCATCCACCCACCCATCTATCATCCATCCATCCATCCATCCATCCATTATGTATCTATAATACCATCCATCCATCTATCATCCACCCATCCACCCATCCATCCATCCACCCACCCACCCACCCATCATCCATCCATCCATCCATCCATCCATCATGCATCTATAATACCATCCATCATCCATCTATAATACCATCCATCCATCCATTCATCCATCATCCATCCATCCATTATCCAACCATCCATCCATCATTCATCCACCCACCCACCCACCCATCATCCATCCATCCATCCATCCATCCATCATGCATCTATAATACCATCCATCATCCATCTATAATACCATCCATCCATCCATCATCCATCCATCCATTATCCAACTATCCATCCATCATCCATCTACCCATCATCCATCCATCCATCCACCCATCCATCATTTATCCACCCATCCATCATCCATCATTCCATCCATCATGCATCTATAATACCATCCATCATGCATCTATAATACCATCCGTCATCCATCTATATTTCCATCCGTCATCCATCTATATTTCCATCCTTCCATCCATCCACCCATCCATTCATTATCAATCCATCCATATATTATCCATCAATCCATCCATCCATCCACCCATCCATCATCCATCCATCCATCCATCCATCATGCATCTATAATACCATCCTTCCATTCATCAACTAACCATCCATGCATCCATCCACCCATCCATCATCATCCAACCACCCATCCATTCATTATCCATCCATCCATCTATCCACCCATTCATTATCCATCCATCCATCATTCATCTACAATAACATCCATCCATCCATCCATCATTCATCTACGATACCATCCATCCATTCATCATTCATCTACAATACCATCCACCCATCCATCATCCATCTACAAAACCATCCATCCATCCATCCATCATTCATCCACAACACCATCCACCCATCCATCATCCATCTACAATACCATCCACCCATCCATTCATCAATCCATCCATCCGTCCATCCATCTTTCCATCCATTCATTATCCATCCATTCATTATCCATCCATTCATTATCCATCCATCCATTCATCACCATCCATTCATTATCCATCCATCCATCCACCCATCATCCATCATCCCATCAATCAATCAATCAATCCATCCATCCATCCATCCATCCATCATGCATCCATCCATTATCCATCCATCCATTATCCACCATCCATCCATCCATTATCCATCCATTATTTATCCATCCATTTATTATCCAACCATCCATCCATCATCCATCCATTATCCAACCATCCATCCATTATACCATCCATCCATCCATCCATCCATCCAGCCAGCCATCATTCATCTATAATACCATCCTTCCATCCATCAACCACCCATCCACACATCCATCCACCCATCCATCATCATCCATCCATTATCCATCGATCCATCCACCCATCCATCCATTATCCAAGCATCTATCCATTCATTATCCATCAATCCATCGATCCATCTATCCATCCATTCATTATCCATCCATCCATCTATCCACCCATTCATTATCCATCCATCCATCATTCATCTACAATACCATCCATCCATCCATCCATCATCCATCTACAATACCATCCTCCCATCCATCCATCCATCCATCTTTACATCCATTCATTATCCATCCATTCATTATCCATCCATCCATCCATTCATTATCATCCATCCATTCATTATCCATCCATCCATCCATTCATTATGATCCATCCATTCATTATCCATCCATCCATCCACCCATCATCCATCATCCACCATCCATCATCCCATCAATCAATCAATCAATCCATCCATCCATCCATCCATCCATCATGCATCCATCCATTATCCATCCATCCATTATCCACCCATCCATCCATCCATTATCCATCCATTATTTATCCATCCATTCATTATCCAACCATCCATCCATCATCCATCCTTTATCCAACCATCCATCCATTATACCATCCATCCATCCATCCATCCATCCACCCATCCATCATTCATCTATAATACCATCCACCCATAATACCATCCACCATAATATTCATCCATACATCCATCCATTCATCAACCCATCCATCTTGTTGTAGTTATGAACATATGCAGGTGATGTTTGAATAAATAATGACAAACATCCCTATTTCAGGTAAACCTGGTTTTCCCAGCCAGATTCAGACTGGATCTAGATGAGATCCAGTCTGAATCTGGATCCAGGATACTCCCCACTGCTAAACGTGTCTAAATGCAGCGTGGGATCTTCCTGCCGGTGACTCACCGTCTCGGCAGATGGACTCGTCAAGCGGTTTGGGATGCATCAAGGTGAACGGCAGCTCGACAGAGACGTCGCTGGAAAACAGACGGTTGGGATGAGAGAATTCCACAGCATCCGAGACCGGATCACATCCAGCCTCAGGAGGTTGTGCAGTGAGATGTTCAAGTGGCCTTTGTAAATCCCAGTGGGGGTCTGTGTCGGTGAAAGGTTACCTGGCAGCCAGATCTCCCAGCAGCCTGAAATGGATAAAGGTTGATCAGCCTCAGTTAAGATGATGAAGTCATTAAGCTTGGCTCATCCTGCCAGCGCCGTGTTTAGAGCTTTTATTAATGATGATGCTGAGTTCAGGACATGAGGAAGTGCAGATTTTTCTATTATGGGATGTACTGACCCGCCTCGCGACACCACCAGCTTCACTTTGACCTTGTAGGACACGATGATGCCCAGGATCTCTCTGTTGGCTCCTTCTCTCAGACTACATGGGACAGAACACAGTCAGGCGTGAGCACCCCCGTCTCCAGCAGGCAGTGAATGCATCAGGAGTGCAGCGGGACTCACAGTGTGCTGGAGGCCAGGTTGGTGTCCTCGTGCTTCAGTTTTCCGTCCAGAGCCAGGCCTCGTTTCTCTCGGTTGTTGGCCAGAAATGGCGTGAGGGTGAAGACTTTGCAGAAGGTTGAACTGGGAGCGACGACGTCACTGAGGACAGAAATGAGCCTCCAGTTGCAAATCTGCCCAGTTATCTGAAAGCAGAACTCCCCAACGACCAATCAGAAGCTAAGGCTGACTGACAGGTCTTCAACGTGGGTCACATGACCATGAACCTTCAGATGGCATGTTACCGGGTCAGACGATAAAAACCACAGAAAACCTGCTCCAATAACAGCAATAATTCATCTAGATTTCCTCTGCTGTTTGGTGTGTTGTTCACACTCAGATGTACGTCACTTTGGATAGAAGCATCTGCTAATGACTGGAGTAGAATAGAATAGAATAGAATAGAATAGAATAGAATAGAATAGAATAGAATGAAAAATAATCAGGCTTATAATAACAGAAAACTAATAATAAATAATGGTAATATCAAAGTTAAGAAAATGACAACAAACAAGTAAACAATAAAATGAAATAATATTGTTGTCATTTGGTTTTGCTCTGACTTCAGCTGGATAAAGAACATTAGTTTTGGTCCTTTTCTATGAATCTGCTACTTTCTGGGCCTTGGAACGCCTTGTACGTCTGCATCCTCGTGGACAGGCGGTGCCTCAGCTGGACACAACGTGACACAGCAGCTTCAGACCTGAGTAGCAGGACAGTCCTCCTCAGGGAGGGTGGAACCAGCTTTTCTCCTGGTTGTTTAGTAAAGTGAAAGACTAGAACTCACTCGGACTCCTCGACAGCCACCGGACATTTATACTGCGCCGTGTTGAAGAGACAGATGTCTGCGTACTGTCGCACTGTGGACACACACAGCAGCATTAGAGGACAGAACAACGGACACTCATGGGACAGACGCCTCGCCAACACCCACCTGAGATCTTCATCTTCTTCACTGTCTTGTTGGTGTTGTTGGTGACATGGACATTGACGCTGATTGGTTCCCCATGGTAATAAATCTGGGACAGAGGAGAGGAGAAGACATTATCTTCAGGACAGAGATGGAACATCGAAGATCATAAGATGGTCTCTGGGCCTGAACCCTTCATGATGATTACAGGAAAACTGAGCTGGACTCAAGTGGACTCATGGTGAAATGAAACCGGACCTACAGCTTCACGGAAGGAAACAGAAACCAGGTTTATAAACGTCTTGATGGTCCAGGACCTTCACGTTTATCTGACTGTCCTCTGAATGATGAGTTTGACTGGACCCTAAAGTCCTCTCAGACTTTTAGATTATCCAAAAGTCCTGGACCTGCTGGAGAACCTGAAACCTGCAGAGAAGATGGATGGATAGATGGATGGATGGATGGTTGGATAATGGATGGATGAATGGATTGATGGATGGATAGATGGATAGATGGATGGATAATGGATGAATGGGTGGATGAAAGATGGATGGATGGACAGTTGGATAATGGATGGATTCACGGCAATGCCATCTCAAGACACTTTACAGACAGAGAAGAAAGCATAATGAAGGCCAATTCATAACAGCCTATATAAGGAAACCAACAGATTGAGTTGGAGGTCCAACTCATCCCTAGCTATAGGACTTATCAAAAAGATAAGTCTTCAGCCTAGTCTTAAAGGTGGGGAGGGTGTCTGCTTCCCTAACACTAACTGGGAGCTTATTCCATAAGAGAGGGGCCTGATAACCAAAGGCTCTGCCTCCTGCTCGGCTCTTTGAGACTCTAGGAACCACAAGTAAGCCTGCAGTCTGCGAACGAAGTACTCTACTTGGTATATAAGGACCTATGAGGTCTTTGATATATAGTGGTGCCTGGTTGTGGAGGGCTTTATATGTAAGGAGAAGGATTTTAAATTCTATTCTAGATTCAACAGGCAGCCAATGAAGAGAGGCTAAAACTGGAGAAATATGATCTCTCATGCTGGTTCTGGTCAGGACTCTGGCTGCAGAATTCTGGATCAGCTGAAGGCTTTTCAGGGCATATTTAGGACAGACCAGTAATAGAGAGTTACAGTAATCTAGTCTCGAAGTAACAAAAGCGTGAACCCGTTTTTCTGCATCACTCTGAGACAGAATGTCCCTAATTTTGGCTATATTACGTAAATGAAAGAAGGCTGTTTTAGTAACCTGCTTAACATGTGGGCCAAAGGACAGGTCAGAGTCAAATATTACTCCAAGGTTTCTCACTGTAGCACTGGAAGCTAAAGTAATGCCATCCAGGTTCATTACAAAACTGGAAAATTTAGCTCTGAGTTTTTCAGATCCAAAGAGAATTACTTCAGTCTTATCTGAGTTTAAGAGGAGAAAATTTCTAGACATCCAAGTCTTTATGTCTATGAGACAATTTTGTAGCCTATTGGGCTGATTTGTTTCATCTGGTTTAAAGGATAAGTATATCTGAGTATCATCTGCATAACAATGAAAGTTTATTCCATGCTGTCTAATAATTTTGCCTAAAGGGAGCATATATAGCGTGAAGAGTACTGGTCCAAGTACAGAACCTTGAGGAACTCCATGACTTACTGTAGTTTGGGAGGAGGACTTGTCATTTACATGAACAAACTGAAGTCTATCAGATAAATATGATTTAAACCAGCTTAACGCTGTACCTGTAATTCCAATCACCTGTTCTAGTCTCTGTAACAGAATGTTATGATCGACTGTATCAAATGCAGCACTAAGATCAAGCAAGATAAGTACGGACACAAGTCCTTTGTCTGAGGCCATAAGAAGGTCATTAGTAACTTTCACCAATGCTGTCTCAGTGCTATGATGAGCTCTAAATCCTGACTGAAACTCCTCGCATAAATTATTTCTGCTCAGGTGGGCATGTGCTGAGCTGAAACTATTCTCTCCAGAATTTTGGACATAAACGGGAGGTTAGATATAGGTCTATAATTTGCTATCACCTCTGGATCCAGAGATTGCTTTTTAAGTAAAGGCTTGATTACAGCAGTTTTAAATGATTGTGGTACATATCCTGTCACTAAAGACATATTGATAAGATTTAGTAGTGATGTATTAATTAAAGGGAAAATGTCCTTAAAGAGGCTCGTTGGGAGAGGGTCTAAGATACAGGTGGATGGTTTAGATGAAGCTATTATTTTAGTTAATTCAGAGGGTTGGACAGGACAGAAACTATTTAGACACAAGTCAGATCCTGGTTCTAAGGATGCTTCGGAGACCACAACAGGCTCAACATTATAGGTAGAAGGAAGAGTATTGTGGATTTGATCTCTAATAGTGTCAATTTTAGTCCTGAAAAAATACATGAAATCATCACAGCTAAGTGAGAAAGGAATACATGGCTCCACAGCGCTCCGACTCCTAGTAAGCCTGGCTACAGTGCTGAAAAGAAACCGGGGGTTGTTTTTGTTTTCCTCTATCAATGATGAATAATAAGCTGTTCTTGCCGTACGTAAGGCTTTTTTTGTATACAATTAAACTTTCTTTCCAGGTTAAGTGAGACTCCTCTAGTCCTGATGAACGCCATCTGTTTTCCAAACGCCTTGATGCCTGTTTTAGAGCTCGAAGCTGGGAATTAAACCAGGGAGCCTTCATAATCTTACCTAATTTCTTCTTCTTTAGGGGAGCAACATTATCCAAGGTTGTACGCATTGAAGCTGTTATAGTATCAGCATGTTGATCAATCTGAGCAGGAGTAAGGCTTAAAGGGGGACTCTCAGTCATGCTAACACATGGTAGAGGGGAAAAAATTGATTCAGTTAATTGTTTAAATTTTGTAATATTATTGTCTGATAAACATCTACTATAGTAGAATTTATTTTTGGTCAGTGAGTAATCAAATAAAGTGAATTCAAAGGTTAATAAGAAGTGATCGGACAAGACAGGGTTTTGAGGAAATACTTGGAGCTTATCAGTCTCAATACCAGATGTTAGAACCAGATCAAGAGTATGACCATGAGAGTGAGTGGCTCCATGGACATTTTGTGAAAACCCAATTGAGTTTAGAATAGAGCTAAAGGAAATGTTTAAACTATCATTTTCATGGTCAACATGAATATTAAAATCACCTAGTACAATGACCTTATCAGTAGTCAGCACTAACTCAGACAAGAGATCAGAGAATTCGGTCAGAAACTCGGAGTAAGGTCCAGGTGGGCGATACACTAATGCTAAAAGCAGCGGTTTCTCTGAATTCCATTTTGGATGAGATAAATTTAATGTCAGGAATTCAAAGGATTTATAGTTAGTTTTGAGCTTAGGATTAATTAATAATTCTGACTGAAAAATAGCTGCAACACCTCCTCCTCTGCCTGTAGTTCTAGGAATGTGAAAGTTTAAATAGTTAGCTGGCGTAGCTTCATTAATACTAACATAATCCTCTTGCTGTAACCAGGTTTCCGTAAGACAGAATAAATCAATGTGGTGATCACCTATCAAGTCATTGACTAATAAAGACTTATTTGGGAGGGATCTAATATTCAGTAGGCCACACTTTATGGTCTTATTTTCAGATTTTATTAGATCCATTGTTTTTATTTTTATGAGGTTTTCACGACTAACCCCAGAAGTGTTTTTGTGTTGTTTAATTCTTACTGCTGGGAAGTTGTATAAGGTCGGAATGGGGTTTTGGGTGGGCGGCGGCAGGTGGGAAGCTGCAGAAAAGTGTGTAGGACTACAATTCTGCCTCCTGGTCCCAACCCTGAGTTGTCAATTTAGCTGACTAATGAAAGAGTCCATATTGCTAGATAAGAGAGCGGCTCCATCCAACGTGGGATGGATGCCATCTCTCCTAATAAGACCAGGCTTTCCCCAAAAAGCGCTCCAATTATCTATAAAACCCACGTTGTTATCGGGACACCACCTAGACAACCAGCGGTTGAAGGATGACATGCGGCTAAACATGTCATCGCTGATTAAATTTGGCAAGGGACCAGAGAAAACTACAGAGTCTGACATGCTCTTGGCAAAGTTACACACCGAAGCAACATTAATTTTAGTGACCTCCGATTGGCGTAACCGGGTGTCGTTACCGCCGACGTGAATTACAATCTTACGGTATTTACGTTTAGCCTTAGCCAGCAGTTTCAAATATGATTCGACGTGGCCCGCTCTGGCCCCAGGAATGCATTTGACTATGGTCCCCAGTGTCTCTAGAGCCACGTTTCTGACTATGGAACTACCTATAATCAGGGTTTCTGCCTCAGCGGGTGTGTCGCTGAGCGGGGAAAATCTGTTAGAAACGTGAACAGGTCGGTGGTGGCCAGTGGGTTTTGGTTTGGGGCTACGCTTCCGCCTGACCGTCGTCCAGCCCGCCTCGGCTCCCGGCTGCGCGGGAACTGCTGAGGGACCGCTAGGTGGGCTAGCTGCCCTGGCTGGTAGCTGGCTAATGGGGGCTTGCTGACTAACTGCTTCCCTAACTGAGTGCGGAGCTGGGCTTCTAACTCACAGAGCCTCGCCTCCAAAGCTGCCAAGCTGCTACACTTAATACACCTACCGTTATCACTAAAGGAGGCGGAGGAGTAGCTAAACATCAGACACACCGAGCAAGAGAAGGCAGGGGACCGGGGTGTGGGAAGAGAGCTAGCAGCCATGCTAAAACCGAGTGCTTGAGCTGTTTAAGTCAGTAAACAGAAAGCCAAAGATCCCGAAAATATATGCAATATAAAAAACAGTGGTTTGGGAAGATATTGTGCGCTAAAGTGAGTGGTTGGTTAACAATAGATAGAAGTTAGAAAGAAGTTAAGGGAGCCAACGGCTCGTAGTAATCCACAGAGTCACACGCTAGGGAAACAGGAAATGACACGTTACTGCAACGTCAGCACGTCAAAAAACCATGGATGGATAATAGATGGGTGGATGGTTAAACAATGGATGGGTGGTTGGATAATAGATGGATGGATGGTTGCATAATGGATGGATGGGTGGATGGATAAAGGATGGATGGATGGTTGGTTAAATAATGTGTGGATGGATGGATAATAGATGGGTGGTTGGATAATGGATAGATGGATGGTTGGATAATGGATGGATGGGAGGATGGATAATGGATGGATGGTTGGATAATGGATGGGTGGATGGATGGATGGATGGATGGTTGGATAATGGATGGGTGGATGGATAATGGATGGATGATAGATAATGGATGGATGGATAATAGATGGATGGGTGGTTGGTCAATAGATGGATGGGTGGATAATGAATGGGTGGATGGATGGATGGATGGATGGATGGATGGATGGATGGTCAATGGATGGATGGGTGGATAATGAATGGTTGGATGGATGGATGGCTGGTTGAATAATGGATGGATGGTTGGATAATAGATGGATGGATGGTTGGATAATGGATGGATGGATGGACAATGGATGGATGGATGGTTGGATAATAGATGAATGGCTGGGTGGTTGGATAATGGATGAATGGGTTGATAGATAAGGGATGGATGAAGGATGGATTGATGGACAGATAATGGATGGATGGATGGATAATGGATGGATGGTTAGATAATGGGTGGATGGATGATGAATGGATGGATAATGGATGGGTGGATGGATGATGGATGGGTGGGTGGATGAATAATGCATGGGTCGTTGGATGATGGATGGGTGGATGGATGATGGATGGGTGGGTGGATGAATAATGCATGGGTCGTTGGATGATGGATGGGTGGATGGGTCGATGGATAGATGGATGGATGGATAATGGATGGATGGATGGGTGGACGGATACATCTAACTGGGATTGTTTTAATTGGAAACCAGTGATCGGTTTGTATTGATCGTGTCTGGAGATGACTTATTGTCTCCATGACTCAGCTTCTGTACCTGGTCTGAGTCTGGGAGCCCGCCCCTGGGTAGCCTCCTCCAGTAACAACCGTAGGGACGGAGACAGGGGTGCTGACGGAGAAGCTGATTGGCTACGGTAACGTAAAACTAGTCTTAAGGTGAAACTTCCAGAAGGAGCTCAGCTCTGTAGACCCGTGACCTGGATCAGGACGCAGGTGTTACCTCCTTGTCCAGAGAGGCCTCCAGATGCAGGGGTTTGTCCGACATCAGGAACTGTCTGGTGGTCTCTGCGGTCGGCTGAGGACCAGGTTTCTCTGGAGCATACTGCACCTTCCTGATCACCAGACGCACCGAGTTCCTGCAACGACAGGACTGTAATCCAGCAGGGTGACTCTGCAGCAGGACTACAGGAAAGCCGGATCTGTCCCAGATTCCCTGCCGCACTGCTCCGTAAGAGCAGGAAGCTGCTGATGCTCCACCCATTCCTCTTTCATCCATAATTCATCTCCTTATTCTGCAAGGGGGGGGGCAGCTTTTACCTTTTGTGGATCTTTTCTTCCACGTTTTCAGCGCAGAAAGCTTTCACCTCGAAGTCGACTCCACAGGCCTGAAGACAGAACGGCATCTTGGGGATTTGTGACAGAAAGCAGAGGGGAGGATCCCCAAGAGATGCCTTACCTTCCCGGTGTCCTCTGGTCCCGGCTGCAGGGTGACGGAGCACGGCAGGTTCAGAGGAATCTGGGAACACATGAATGAAAAATTCAAACGTGTGAAGGATTTTTGGCTCTTAGACCTTCCTGCCCTCTCTGAGACGGATCAGACAGAGACGGACTGATGGAAATCATTGATAAGCAGTTGAGGCAAAAGTTGAACCTCATCTGGACAATATTTCATCCGGTTTCCTGGAACTCAGTTTGGCTTGACTGGAGTTTCATCAGCTTCCAGTTCAGCAGCTGCCTCCACGTGGATCTGGGCTCCTGAATGTGGAGCAGTGGAGAGAAGCTCACGCTGTAGAGCAGCGACTGGCAACGTTCTCCCAACCACTCGGCCTCTACTGGCCATCCGTACGCGGAGTAAGATCTGGAAGTAAAGCATCTGGTGGCTGGAATGCCTGGAGGAGCTCCAGGACCAGACGATGGTTCACCCACTCACGCTCGCAACGAGACCCGAGTCCAGAGAAGCTTGGATGTCCAAGCAGATGTCTACAGAACCTTCTTCAGCAAGACGATGGCAGAGTTGCAGAAGAAGTTTTCATGGCTTCCCGTGAAGAAAGACCAGCCAGGAGCCTGGATTCGTGTAAACTGCCACCAGTCGTGCAGCTCTTTTCGTTTCTGCTTGGACGTCCCATGACTCCAAAGACATGGACTATTGTCCGTCTGAGGAAATGAAGGGAAAAGTCTGTTTTTATCTTCTCAGTGTTTAGAATGAAAAAGACTAACAGGCCTAATTTCTTCCAGGTGTGTTAAGGTAGACCATGCAGGACGGGGTCCTGCCGACCTGCACCGGTAAACGCCGATCCAGCTAACGATTAGCTTGTTGGTACACTGATTACAGGATTAATCTTCCTAACGAGGACCGGAATAAGTAAACTACAGAGAGAAACGATGACGGGAAGCAGCGGGAATCGGTCAACCGGGACGCTGAGGAGAATTTCACCACTAAAACGGAAAAATAACGACTGTTGTTGTTGTTGTTGGGAAGAATCCAGAACAATCCAGACAAAATGAGCATGCTGTCTCCCCTGTCCCTTCTGTCTCCCCTGTCCCCCCGCTGCCCCCCCTGTCCCTGCTGTCCCCCCTGTCCCTTCTGTCTCCCCTGTCCCTTCTGTCCCTGCTGTCCCCCCTGTCCCTTCTGTCCCTGCTGTCCCCCCTGTCCCTTCTGTCCCTTCTGTCTCCCCTGTCCCTTCTGTCCCTGCTGTCTCCCCTGTCCCTTCTGTCCCTGCTGTCTCCCCTGTCCCCCGCTGCCCCCCCCCCTGTCCCTGCTGTCCCCCCTGTCCCCCGCTGCCCCCCCCCCCTGCTGTCCCCCCTGTCCCTGCTGTCCCCCGCAGCCCCCCCCCCGTCCCTGCTGTCTCCCCTGTCCCTGCTGTCTCCCCTGTCCCCCGCTGCCCCCCCTGTCCCTGCTGTCCCCCCTGTCCCTGCTGTCTCCCCTGTCCCCCGCTGCCCCCCCCCGT
The DNA here is from genome assembly GCF_933228915.1 of Telmatherina bonti. Classification (NCBI taxonomy): domain Eukaryota; kingdom Metazoa; phylum Chordata; class Actinopteri; order Atheriniformes; family Telmatherinidae; genus Telmatherina; species Telmatherina bonti. The sequence continues at coordinate 40,171,912 of NC_136627.1, read as the reverse complement.
CCCTGCTGTCTCCCCTGTCCCCCCTGTCCCTGCTGTCTCCCTGTCCCCCGCTGTCCCCCCTGTCCCTGCTGTCCCCCCTGTCCCTGCTGTCTCCCTGTCCCCCGCTGCCCCCCCGTCCCTGCTGTCTCCCCTGTCCCCCCTGTCCCCCGCTGCCCCCCCTGTCCCTGCTGTCTCCCTGTCCCCCGCTGCCCCCCTGTCCCTGCTGTCCCCCCTGTCCCTGCTGTCTCCCTGTCCCCCGCTGCCCCCCCTGTCCCCCCTGTCCCCCGCTGCCCCCCCCCTGTCCCTGCTGCCCCCCCTGTCCCTGCTGTCCCTGCTGTCCCCCCTGTCCCCCGCTGCCCCCCCCCTGTCCCTGCTGTCTCCCCTGTCCCCCGTCCCCCGCTGCCCCCCCGTCCCTGCTGTCCCCCGCTGCCCCCCCTGTCCCTGCTGTCTCCCCTGTCCCCCGCTGCCCCCCCCTGTCCCTGCTGTCCCCCCTGTCCCTTCTGTCCCTGCTGTCCCCCCTGTCCCTTCTGTCCCTGCTGTCTCCCCCTGTCCCCGCTGCCCCCCCTGTCCCCCCTGCCCCCCCTGTCCCTGCTGTCCCCCCCTGTCCCTGCTGTCTCCCCTGTCCCTGCTGTCTCCCCTGTCCCTGCTGTCCCCCCCTGTCCCTGCTGTCTCCCCTGTCCCTGCTGTCTCCCCTGTCCCCCCTGTCCCCCGCTGCCCCCCCTGTCCCCCCTGCCCCCCCTGTCCCTGCTGTCTCCCCTGTCCCTGCTGTCTCCCCTGTCCCTGCTGTCTCCCCTGTCCCCCGCTGCCCCCCCCCCCTGTCCCTGCTGTCCCCCCTGTCCCTGCTGTCCCCCCTGTCCCTGCTGTCTCCCCTGTCCCTGCTGTCCCCCCTGCCCCCCCCTGTCCCTGCTGTCCCCCCCTCCCCCTGCTGTCTCCCCTGTCCCTGCTGTCCCCCCTGCCCCCCCTGTCCCTGCTGTCCCCCGCTGCCCCTCCCCCCTGTCCCTGCTTTCCCCCCTGTCCCTGCTGTCCCCCCTGTCCCTGCTGTCCCCCCTGTCCCTGCTTTCTCCCCTGTCCCTGCTGTCCCCCCTGCCCCCCCCCTGTCCCTGCTGTCTCCCCTGTCCCTGCTGTCTCCCCTGTCCCTTCTGTCCCTTCTGTCCCCCCTGTCCCTGCTGTCCCCCGCTGCCCCCCCTGTCCCTGCTGTCCCCCCTGTCCCTTCTGTCCCCGCTGCCCCCCGCTGCCCCCCCTGTCCCCCGCTGCCCCCCCCCCGTCCCTGCTCTCTCCCCTGTCCCTTCTGTCCCTGCTGCCCCCCCCTGTCCCTGCTGTCCCCCTGTCCCTTCTGTCCCTTCTGTCCCCCCTGTCCCTGCTGTCCCCCGCTGCCCCCCCTGTCCCTGCTGTCCCCCCTGTCCCTTCTGTCCCTGCTGCCCCCCCCTGTCCCTGCTGTCCCCCCTGTCCCTTCTGTCCCTGCTGCCCCCCCCTGTCCCTGCTGCCCCCCCCTGTCCCTGCTGTCCCCCCTGTCCCTGCTGTCTCCCCTGTCCCCCCTGTCCTCCGCTGCCCCCCCTGTCCCTGCTGTCCCCCCTGTCCCTGCTGTCTCCCCTGTCCCCCCTGTCCTCCGCTGCCCCCCCTGTCCCTGCTGTCCCCCCTGTCCCTGCTGTCTCCCCTGTCCCCCCTGTCCTCCGCTGCCCCCCCTGTCCCTGCTGTCCCCCCTGTCCCCCGCTGCCCCCCCCCCCCGTCCCTGCTTTCCCCCCTGTCCCTGCTGTCCCCCCTGTCCCTTCTGTCCCTGCTTTCCCCCCTGTCCCTGCTGTCCCCCGCTGCCCCCCCCCTGTCCCTGCTGTCTCCCCTGTCCCCCGCTGCCCCCCCTGTCCCCCCTGTCCCCCCCTGCCCCCCCTGTCTCCCCTGTCCCCCGCTGCCCCCCCTGTCCCCCCTGTCCCCCGCTGCCCCCCCTGTCCCTGCTGTCTCCCCTGTCCCCCGCTGCCCCCCCTGTCTCCCCTGTCCCCCCCTGTCCCCGCTGTCTCCCCTGTCCCCCCTGTCCCTGCTGTCTCCCCTGTCCCCCGCTGCCCCCCCTGTCCCCCCCTGCCCCCCCTGTCTCCCCTGTCCCCCGCTGCCCCCCCTGTCCCCCGCTGCCCCCCCTGTCCCTGCTGTCTCCCCTGTCCCCCGCTGCCCCCCCTGTCTCCCCTGTCCCCCCCTGTCCCTGCTGTCTCCCCTGTCCCCCCTGTCCTCCGCTGCCCCCCCTGTCCCTGCTGTCCCCCCTGTCCCCCGCTGCCCCCCCCCCCCGTCCCTGCTTTCCCCCCTGTCCCTGCTGTCCCCCCTGTCCCTTCTGTCCCTGCTTTCCCCCCTGTCCCTGCTGTCCCCCGCTGCCCCCCCCCTGTCCCTGCTGTCTCCCCTGTCCCCCGCTGCCCCCCCTGTCCCCCCTGTCCCCCCCTGCCCCCCCTGTCTCCCCTGTCCCCCGCTGCCCCCCCTGTCCCCCCTGTCCCCCGCTGCCCCCCCTGTCCCTGCTGTCTCCCCTGTCCCCCGCTGCCCCCCCTGTCTCCCCTGTCCCCCCCTGTCCCCGCTGTCTCCCCTGTCCCCCCTGTCCCTGCTGTCTCCCCTGTCCCCCGCTGCCCCCCCCTGTCCCCCCCTGCCCCCCCTGTCTCCCCTGTCCCCCGCTGCCCCCCCTGTCCCCCGCTGCCCCCCCTGTCCCTGCTGTCTCCCCTGTCCCCCGCTGCCCCCCCCTGTCTCCCCTGTCCCCCCCTGTCCCCGCTGTCTCCCCTGTCCCCCCCTGTCCCTGCTGTCTCCCCTGTCCCCCGCTGCCCCCCCTGTCTCCCCTGTCCCTTCTGTCCCTGCTGTCTCCCCTGTCCCCCGCTGCCCCCCCTGTCCCTGCTGTCCCCCCTGTCCCTGCTGTCCCCCCTGTCCCTTCTGCCCCCCCTGTCCCTGCTGTCCACAGGGAACCAGTCCAACACTACGGTGTTTCAGTCCTAACTTGGGTTCCAGCTCGTTTCTTTTCTACACCTGATGATCCAGAAATGAATCCCGGCTGCGTGTGGACAGCCCAGAGAAGACGGTTCTGGTCCCGGTACCTGGAACATGAACGGATAAGCGTGTTCTCCCAGCTTTTTAATCAGTCGTTCCTGAAGGCGAGTCAGACTCTTCTTCTCTTCCGGCAGCGGAGGAAACGTCTGGATGTTCGCCACAAACAGGTCCTTCCGAAACGTCAACCCCAGCACGTCCAGGTCCTCGCGTCCGTAGCGGAAGGCGCAGGTCAGCGTCACGAACACTGACAAGGAAAAGCAGAACGTCGCAGCGGGTTAGACGACCCGAGAGTCCAGAACCGAACTCTCGGTACATCATCGGAACCACAAGCTCCAGGACACTTCCGTCCACGGGAACGCCGCCGCCGCCGTCGCCTCACCTTTCCTTTCCTTCAGGTAATCCGGGTCAACGAGAACAACTCCGTCTGCAACAGACCACAAACAGTCAGCCAGGTGAGGACAGGTGTCTTCTTTCTGCCTGAACAGAACTCACCGACAGGTTCCACCAGGTCCACGTGGTCCACGAAGTCCCTCTTCCCCAGGTAGACGGTGAGCTGCAGGACACAGCAGGCAGGCGGTCAGTCCAGCAGTCCACCAGTCAGTCCATCAGTCCAGCAGTCCACCAGTCAGTCCATCAGTCCACCAGTCCACCAGTCAGTCCATCAGTCCAGCAGTCCACCAGTCAGTCCACAAGTCCATCAGTAGGTCCACCAGTCCACCAGTCAGTCCACAAGTCCATCAGTCCATCAGTCAGTCCATCAGTCCACCAGTCAGTCCATCAGTCAGTCCACCAGTCAGTCCATCAGTCAGTCCATCAGTCCATCAGTCAGTCCATCAGTCCACCAGTCAGTCCAACAGTCCACCAGTCAGTCCATCAGTCAGTCCACCAGTCAGTCCATCAGTCAGTCCATCAGTCCATCAGTCAGTCCATCAGTCCACCAGTCAGTCCATCAGTCAGTCCACCAGTCAGTCCATCAGTCAGTCCATCAGTCCATCAGTCAGTCCATCAGTCCAACAGTCCATCAGTCAGTCCATCAGTCAGTCCATCAGTCCACCAGTCAGTCCATCAGTCAACCAGTCAGTCCATCAGTCAGTCCATCAGTCCACCAGTCAGTCCATCAGTCAGTCCATCAGTCCATCAGTCAGTCCATCAGTCCACCAGTCAGTCCAACAGTCCATCAGTCAGTCCATCAGTCAACCAGTCAGTCCATCAGTCCACCAGTCAGTCCATCAGTCCATCAGTCAGTCCATCAGTCCACCAGTCAGTCCAACAGTCCATCAGTCAGTCCATCAGTCAGTCCATCAGTCCACCAGTCAGTCCATCAGTCAACCAGTCAGTCCATCAGTCCAGCAGTCCACCAGTCAGTCCATCAGTCAGTCCATCAGTCCACCAGTCAGTCCACAAGTCCATCAGTAGGTCCACCAGTCCACCAGTCAGTCCACAAGTCCATCAGTCCATCAGTCCACCAGTCAGTCCATCAGTCCACCAGTCAGTCCAACAGTCCATCAGTCAGTCCATCAGTCAGTCCATCAGTCCACCAGTCAGTCCATCAGTCAACCAGTCAGTCCAACAGTCCATCAGTCCACCAGTCAGTCCATCAGTCAGTCCATCAGTCCATCAGTCAGTCCATCAGTCCACCAGTCAGTCCACAAGTCCATCAGTAGGTCCACCAGTCCACCAGTCAGTCCACAAGTCCATCAGTCCATCAGTCAGTCCGTCAGTCCATCAGTCAGTCCATCAGTCCACCAGTCAGTCCAACAGTCCATCAGTCAACTAGTCAGTCCAACAATCCATTAGTCCACCAGTCAGTCCATCAGTCCACCAGTCAGTCCAACAGTCCATCAGTCAACTAGTCAGTCCAACAATCCATTAGTCCACCAGTCAGTCCATCAGTCCAACAGTCCATCGGTCCATCAGTCCACCAGTCAGTCCATCAGTCAGTCCAACAGTCAGTCCATCAGTCAGTCCAACAGTCCATCGGTCCATCAGTCCACCAGTCAGTCCATCAGTCAGTCCAACAGTCCATCAGTCAACCAGTCAGTCCATCAGTCCAACAGTCCATCGGTCCATCAGTCCACCAGTCAGTCCATCAGTCAGTCCAACAGTCAGTCCATCAGTCCAACAGTCCATCGGTCCATCAGTCCACCAGTCAGTCCATCAGTCAGTCCAACAGTCCATCAGTCAACCAGTCAGTCCATCAGTCCAACAATCCATCGGTCCATTAGTCCACTAGTCCAGAGTAATCCTGACTGGTAAAGTAATCCTGACCGTAGAGTAATCTTGACTGGTAGAGTAATCCTGACTGCACAGTAATCCTGACTCATAAAGTAATCCTGATTAGTAAAGTAATCCTAGAAGTGATAAAGTAATCCTAGAAAAGGTAAAGTAATCCTACAAGACAAAGTTATCCTAGATGTGGTAAAGTAATCCTAGAAGATGTATAGTAATCCTAGAATTGGTAAAGTAATCCTAGAAGAGGTAAAGTAATCCTAGATGTGGTAAAGTAATCCTAGAAGAGGTAAAGTAATCCTACAAGACAAAGTTATCCTAGATGTGGTAAAGTAATCCTAGAAGATGTATAGTAATCCTAGAATTGGTAAAGTAATCCTAGAAGAGGTAAAGTAATCCTAGATGTGGTAAAGTAATCCTAGAAGAGGTAAAGTAATCCTAGAAGAGGTAAAGTAATCCTACAAGACAAAGTTATCCTAGATGTGGTAAAGTAATCCTAGAAGATGTATAGTAATCCTAGAATTGGTAAAGTAATCCTAGAAGAGGTAAAGTAATCCTAGATGTGGTAAAGTAATCCTAGATGTGGTAAAGTAATCCTAGAAGAGGTAAAGTAATCCTAGAAGAGGTAAAGTAATCCTACAAGACAAAGTTATCCTAGATGTGGTAAAGTAATCCTAGAAGATGTATAGTAATCCTAGAATTGGTAAAGTAATCCTAGAAGAGGTAAAGTAATCCTAGATGTGGTAAAGTAATCCTAGAAGAGGTAAAGTAATCCTAGAAGATGTAAAGTAATCCTACATGAGGTAATGTAATCCTAGAAGAGGTAAAATAACCCCAGGAAGGAGGGAAGACCACGTGCAGGACCTCACCTTTCCGTTTGGACTTGCTTTCTTAAACACCCTGAAATCAGACAGAAAAACAGATCAGGACACTTTGATCTATTCAGTCTAAAAAAAAACTTGCAGACCACATTGGACCAAAAGACAAGAACCGAGCCGCAGAACAGGCTTAACTGGGCCAAAGAGTCACATCAACATGAAGACCTCAAACCATCAGCAGAATCCTTCCATTAGTCTTCATCCTCGCCATCCTGGCCTCTGTTGCCATTAATTAGCTTTTAGCCTCCATTAGCTCTCAACTTCCCTTCAATCAGCAGCATCAGTTACAGGAAACTGCCGGGTCTCCAGGGAGCAACCAGATCACCTGCTCTCGTCAGCTCAGGGATTGGTCCAATCAGAATCACAATCAGCTGCTGTCCAAACAGCACGGGTTCTGACCTGAGTTAGCATTAGCATTAGCATCTGCAATGTCTACAGCAGCAACGTCTTCCTTAATGTCACTGGTATAAAGTCAGATGCTGTTTGAAACCACGGATACGTGTGGGATGAGATGAGGGATGAGATGCCAGATGAGATTCCGGATGAGATGCCGGATGAGATGAGGGATGAGATGCGGGATGAGATGAGGGATGCGATGCGGGATGAGATGCGGGATGAGATGAGGGATGAGATGCCGGATGAGATGCCGGATGAGATGAGGGATGAGATGCGGGATGAGATGAGGGATGCGATGCGGGAAGAGATACAGGATGAGATGCAGGATGAGATGCCGGATGAGATGCCGGATGAGATGTGGGATGCGATGCGGGATGAGATGCGGGATGAGATGAGGGATGAGATTCCGGATGAGATGCCGGATGAGATGCCGGATGAGATGAGGGATGCGATGCGGGATGAGATGCGGGATGAGATGAGGGATGAGATTCCGGATGAGATGCCGGATGAGATGAGGGATGAGATGCGGGATGAGATGAGGGATGCGATGCGGGAAGAGATACAGGATGAGATGCAGGATGAGATGCCGGATGAGATGCCGGATGAGATGTGGGATGCGATGCGGGATGAGATGCGGGATGAGATGCGGGAAGAGATACAGGATGAGATGCAGGATGAGATGACGGATGTGATGTGGGATGAGATGAGGGATGCGATGCGGGATGAGATGCGGGATGAGATGAGGGATGAGATGCCGGATGAGATGAGGGATGAGATGCCGGATGAGATGAGGGATGAGATGCCGGATGAGATGAGGGATTAGATGCCGGATGAGATGCCGGATGAGATGCCGGATGAGGTGCGGGATGAGATGCCGGATGAGATGAGGGATGAGATGCCGGATGAGGTGCGGGATGAGATGCCGGATGAGATGAGGGATGAGATGCCGGATGAGATGAGGGATGAGATGCCGGATGAGATGAGGGATGAGATGCCGGATGAGATGAGGGATTAGATGCCGGATGAGATGCCGGATGAGATGCCAGATGAGATGAGGGATGAGATGCCAGATGAGATGCGGGATGCAATGCGGGATGAGATGCTGGATGAGATGCCGGATGAGATGAGGGATGCGATGCGGGATGAGATGCCGGATGAGATGCCGGATTAGATGAGGGATGAGATGCCGGATGAGATTCGGGATGAGGTGCGGGATGAGATTCGGGATGAGGTGCGGGATGCGATGCCGGATGAGATGCCGGATGAGACGAGGGATGAGATGCCGGATGAGATTCGGGATGAGATGCCGGATGAGATTCGGGATGAGATGCCGGATGAGATTCGGGATGAGATGCCGGATGAGATGAGGGATGAGATGCCAGATGAGATGAGGGATGAGATGCCGGATGAGATGAGGGATGAGATGCCGGATGAGATGAGGGATGTGATGCCGGATGAGATGCCGGATGAGATGAGGGATGAGATGCCAGATGAGATGCCGGATGAGATGCCGGATGAGATGAGGGATGAGATGCCGGATGAGATGAGGGATGAGATGCCGGATGAGATGCCGGATGAGATGAGGGATTAGATGCCAGATGAGATGCCAGATGAGATGCCGGATGAGATGCCGGATGAGATGAGGGATGAGATGCCGGATGAGATGAGGGATGAGATGCCAGATGAGATGCCAGATGAGATGCCGGATGAGATGCCGGATGAGATGAGGGATGAGATGCAGGATGAGATGCCGGATGAGATGAGGGATGAGATGCTGGATGAGATGCCGGATGAGATGAAGGATGAGATGATTGATGAGATGCCGGATGAGATGCTGGATGAGATGCCGGATGAGATGTCAGATGAGATGCCGGATGAGATGAGGGATGAGATGCCGGATGAGATGAGGGATGAGATGCCGGATGAGATGAGGGATGTGATGCCGGATGAGATGCCGGATGAGATGAGGGATTAGATGCCAGATGAGATGCCAGATGAGATGCCGGATGAGATGCCGGATGAGATGAGGGATGAGATGCTGGATGAGATGCCGGATGAGATGAAGGATGAGATGATTGATGAGATGCCGGATGAGATGCTGGATGAGATGCCGGATGAGATGTCAGATGAGATGCCGGATGAGATGAGGGATGAGATGCCGGATGAGATGAGGGATGAGATGCCAGATGAGATGGCGGATGAGAGGAGGGAAGAGATGCCGGATGAGATGAGGGATGAGATGCCGGATGAGATGCCGGATGAGATGCCGGATGAGATGCAGGATGAGATGCCGGATGAGATGAGGGATGAGATGCTGGATGAGATGCCGGATGAGATGAAGGATGAGATGATTGATGAGATGCCGGATGAGATGCTGGATGAGATGCCGGATGAGATGTCAGATGAGATGCCGGATGAGATGAGGGATGAGATGCCGGATGAGATGAGGGATGAGATGCCAGATGAGATGGCGGATGAGAGGAGGGAAGAGATGCCGGATGAGATGAGGGATGAGATGCCGGATGAGATGAGGGATGAGATGCCGGATATGATGCCGGATGAAATGAGGGATGAGATGCCGGATGAGATGAGGGATGAGATGCCGGATGAGATGAGGGATGAGATGCAGGATGCGATGCGGGATGAGATGCGGGATGAGATGCCAGATGAGATTCGGGATGCGATGCGGGATGAGATGCCGGAAGAGATGCCGGATGCGATGCCGGATGAGATGCCGGATGAGATGAGGGATGACATGCCGGATGAGATTCGGGATTAGATGCGGGATGAGATGCCGGATGAGATGAGGGATGAGATGCCGGATGAGATTCGGGATTAGATGCCGGATGAGATGCCGGATGAGTTGAGGGATGAGATGCCGGATGAGATGAGGGATGAGATGCCGGATGAGATGAGGGATGAGATGCGGGATGCGATGCCGGATGAGATGCCGGATGAGATGAGGGATGAGATGCCGGATGAGATTCGGGATTAGATGCGGGATGAGATGCCGGATGAGATGAGGGATTAGATGCCGGATGAGATGCCGGATGAGATGAGGGATGAGATGCCGGATGAGATGAGGGATGAGATGCCGGATGAGATGAGGGATGAGATGAGGGATGAGATGCAGGATGCGATGCGGGATGAGATGCTGGATGAGATTCGGAATGCGATGCGGGATGAGATGCTGGATGAGATGCCGGATGAGATTCGGGATGAGATGCGGGATGCGATGCGGGATGAGATGCCGGATGAGATGCCGGATTAGATGAGGGATGAGATGCCGGATGAGATGCGGGATGCGATGCCGGAAGAGATGCCGGATGAGATGAGGGATGAGATGCTCGATGAGATTCGGGATTAGATGCGGGATGAGATGCGGGATGAGATGAGGGATGAGATGCCGGATGAGATTCGGGATTAGATGCCGGATGAGATGCCGGATGAGATGAGGGATGATATGCTGGATGAGATGAGGGATGAGATGCCGGATGAGATGAGGGATGAGATGCCGGATGAGATGAGGGATGAGATGCCGGATGAGATGAGGGATGAGATGCCGGATGAGATGCCGGATGAGATGAGGGATGTGATGCCGGATTAGATGCGGGATGAGATGCCGGATGAGATGAGGGATTAGATGCCGGATGAGATGAGGGATGAGATGCCGGATGAGATGAGGGATGAGATGAGGGATGAGATGCGGGATGAGATTCGGGATTAGATGCGGGATGAGATGCGGGATGAGATGAGGGATGAGATGCCGGATGAGATGAGGGATTAGATGCCGGATGAGATGAGGGATGAGATGCCGGATGAGATGAGGGATGATATGCTGGATGAGATGAGGGATGAGATGCCGGATGAGATGAGGGATGAGATGAGGGATGAGATGCCGGATTAGATGAGGGATGAGATGCCGGATGAGATTCGGGATGAGGTGCGGGATGCGATGCCGGATGAGACGAGGGATGAGATGCCGGATGAGATGAGGGATGAGATGCCAGATGAGATGAGGGATGAGATGCCGGATGAGATGAGGGATGAGATGCCAGATGAGATGAGGGATGAGATGCCGGATGAGATGAGGGATGAGATGCCGGATGAGATGAGGGATGTGATGCCGGATGAGATGCCGGATGAGATGAGGGATGAGATGCCAGATGAGATGCCGGATGAGATGCCGGATGAGATGAGGGATGTGATGCCGGATGAGATGCCGGATGAGATGAGGGATTAGATGCCAGATGAGATGCCAGATGAGATGCCGGATGAGATGCCGGATGAGATGAGGGATGAGATGCCGGATGAGATGAGGGATGAGATGCCAGATGAGATGCCGGATGAGATGAGGGATGAGATGCAGGATGAGATGCCGGATGAGATGAGGGATGAGATGCTGGATGAGATGCCGGATGAGATGCCGGATGAGATGAAGGATGAGATGATTGATGAGATGCCGGATGAGATGCTGGATGAGATGCCGGATGAGATGCCGGATGAGATGTCAGATGAGATGCCAGATGAGATGAGGGATGAGATGCCGGATGAGATGAGGGATGTGATGCCGGATGAGATGCCGGATGAGATGAGGGATTAGATGCCAGATGAGATGCCAGATGAGATGCCGGATGAGATGCCGGATGAGATGAGGGATGAGATGCCGGATGAGATGAGGGATGAGATGCCAGATGAGATGCCAGATGAGATGCCGGATGAGATGCCGGATGAGATGAGGGATGAGATGCAGGATGAGATGCCGGATGAGATGAGGGATGAGATGCTGGATGAGATGCCGGATGAGATGCCGGATGAGATGCCGGATGAGATGCCAGATGAGATGTCAGATGAGATGCCGGATGAGATGAGGGATGAGATGCCGGATGAGATGAGGGATGAGATGCCAGATGAGATGCCGGATGAGAGGAGGGAAGAGATGCCGGATGAGATGAGGGATGAGATGCCGGATGAGATGAGGGATGAGATGCCGGATATGATGCCGGATGAAATGAGGGATGAGATGCCGGATGAGATGAGGGATGAGATGCCGGATGAGATGAGGGATGAGATGCCGGATGAGATGAGGGATGAGATGAGGGATGAGATGCAGGATGCGATGCGGGATGAGATGCGGGATGAGATGCCAGATGAGATTCGGGATGCGATGCGGGATGAGATGCCGGAAGAGATGCCGGATGCGATGCCGGATGAGATGCCGGATGAGATGAGGGATGACATGCCGGATGAGATTCGGGATTAGATGCCGGATGAGATGCCGGATGAGTTGAGGGATGAGATGCCGGATGAGATGAGGGATGAGATGCCGGATGAGACGAGGGATGAGATGCCGGATGAGATGAGGGATGAGATGCCGGATGAGATGCCGGATGAGATGAGGGATGAGATGCCGGATGAGATGATTGATGAGATGATTGATGAGATGCCGGATGAGATGCCGGATGAGATGAGGGATGAGATGCCGGATGAGATGCCGGATGAGATGAGGGATGAGATGCCGGATGAGATGCCGGATGAGATGAGGGATGAGATGCCGGATGAGATGCCGGATGAGATGAGGGATGAGATGCCGGATGAGATGCCGGATGAGACGAGGGATGAGATGCCGGATGAGATGCCGGATGAGATGTCGGATGAGATGAGGGATGAGATGCCGGATGAGATGCCGGATGAGATGTCGGATGAGATGCCGGATGAGAAGAGGGATGAGATGCCGGATGAGATGTCGGATGAGATGCCGGATGAGACGAGGGATGAGATGCCGGATGAGATGCCGGATGAGATGAGGGATGGAATGCCGGATGAGATGTCGGATGAGATGCCGGATGAGATGTCGGATGAGATGTCGGATGAGATGCCGGATGAGACGAGGGATGAGATGCCGGATGAGATGAGGGATGGAATGCCGGATGAGATGTCGGATGAGATGCCGGATGAGACGAGGGATGAGATGCCGGATGAGACGAGGGATGAGATGCCGGATGAGACGAGGGATGAGATGCCGGATGAGACGAGGGATGAGATGAGGGATGAGACGAGGGATGAGATGCCGGATGAGATGCCGGATGAGATGAGGGATGAGATGCCGGATGAGACGAGGGATGAGATGCCGGATGAGACGAGGGATGAGATGCCGGATGAGATGCCGGATGAGATGAGGGATGAGATGCCGGATGAGATGAGGGATGAGATGCCGGATGAGATGCCGGATGAGATGAGGGATGAGATGCCGGATGAGATGAGGGATGAGATGCCGGATGAGATGCCGGATGAGATGAGGGATGAGATGCCGGATGAGACGAGGGATGAGATGCCGGATGAGATGAGGGATGAGATGCCGGATGAGACGAGGGATGAGATGCCGGATGAGATGCCGGATGAGATGCCGGATGAGATGCCGGATGAGATGAGGGATGAGATGCCGGATGAGATGCCGGATGAGATGAGGGATGAGATGCCGGATGAGATGAGGGATGAGCAGAAACCAGCGGATGTAAACACCGTTAATGGAGACATAAAGCTCATATGAATAATAAACTGCATCATTACGGAGAGAAAATCCTGAATCATCACAGGGAAGTAGAGAGCAGCTGGAGGGGAGAAACAGCACGTAAACATCATGAAAGATTCATGCAGACTCAAGCGGAGCGTTTAGACTTATGTCCCAGATCGTCTCCAGATCGGAAACAGATGGCTTCTTCCGATCCAGGACGAGTTTTTCAGCAGAAAACTGGCTGAAGCTTCCTCTGTGGATCCGAAGTATGATTCTGTTTCTACAAGCAGAAGATGCAGCAGGACGTCGTGTTGGAGCTCGACATGATCATCAGCGACAGATGATCAATACCGCAGTTACATCAGCAGTAAACCCTGCAGAGACCTGGTCCCCGCGTAGACCTGGTCCCCGCGTAGACCTGGTCCCCGCATAGACCTGGTCCCCGCGTAGACCTGGTCCCCGCGTAGACGTGATCCCCGCATAGACCTGGTCCCCGCGTAGACCTGGTCCCCGCATAGACCTGGTCCCCGCGTAGACCTGGTCCCCGCGTAGACCTGGTCCCCGCATAGACCTGGTCCCCGCGTAGACCTGGTCCCCGCGTAGACCTGGTCCCCGCATAGACCTGGTCCCCGCGTAGACCTGGTCCCCGCGTAGACGTGATCCCCGCATAGACCTGGTCCCCGCGTAGACCTGGTCCCCGCGTAGACCTGGTCCCCGCGTAGACCTGGTCCCCGCATAGACCTGGTGCCCGCGTAGACCTGGTCCCCGCAGAGACCTGGTGCCCGCAAAGACCTGGTCCCCGCGTAGACCTGGTCCCCGCGTAGACCTGGTCCCCCCGTAGACCTGGTCCCCGCATAGACCTGGTGCCCGCAGAGACCTGGTCCCCGCGTAGACCTGGTCCCCGCATAGACCTGGTGCCCGCAGAGACCTGGTCCCCGCAAAGACCTGGTCCCCGCGTAGACCTGGTCCCCGCGTAGACGTGATCCCCGCATAGACCTGGTCCCTGCGTAGACCTGGTCCCCGCGTAGACCTGGTCCCCGCATAGACCTGGTCCCCGCGTAGACCTGGTCCCCGCGTAGACGTGATCCCCGCATAGACCTGGTCCCCGCGTAGACCTGGTCCCCCCGTAGACCTGGTCCCCGCATAGACCTGGTCCCCGCGTAGACCTGGTCCCCGCGTAGACCTGGTCCCCGCGTAGACCTGGTCCCCGCGTAGACCTGGTGCCCGCAGAGACCTGGTGCCCGCAAAGACCTGGTCCCCGCGTAGACCTGGTCCCCGCGTAGACCTGGTCCCCCCGTAGACCTGGTCCCCGCATAGACCTGGTGCCCGCAGAGACCTGGTGCCCGCAAAGACCTGGTCCCCCCGTAGACCTGGTCCCCCCGTAGACCTGGTCCCCGCATAGACCTGGTCCCCCCGTAGACCTGGTCCCCGCGTAGACCTGGTCCCCGCAGAGACCTGGTCCCCGCGTAGACCTGGTCCCCGCGTAGACCTGGTCCCCGCAGAGACCTGGTCCCCGCGTAGACCTGGTCCCCGCGTAGACCTGGTCCCCGCGTAGACGTGGTCCCCGCGTAGAAGTGGTCCCCGCGTAGACCTGGTCCCCGCGTAGACCTGGTCCCCGCAGAGACCTGGTCCCCGCGTAGACCTGGTCCCCGCGTAGACCTGGTCCCCGCGTAGACCTGGTCCCCGCGTAGACCTGGTCCCCGCGTAGAAGTGGTCCCCGCAGAGACCTGGTCCCTGCAGAGACCTGGTCCTGGTGTTTCTCCTCCATTGGGTCAAATGGGAGGAGTACCCAGAGTCGGTTCTCATGGGTCGCTGTCCTGCGGTTTTCCATGTATCTCTGCTCCAACAGACCTGGCTCACTTTCAAGCTCTACTAGGTAACGTTGCTGAGAGACATGTTCCTCTGGGTGAAGTGGTTCCTCGTCCTGATAGTAGTCTATACATTCTGTAATCATGAACAATAAGAAATTTAGTTAGACCCCTCAGTTTACTGTAAATCTGTAAAAACTCTGACCAATCCAGATGAAGTTGTTCATTTCTTATATTTCGTAGCTTCTTCTCCCGTTGCCGAAAAACCGTTGGTGGAAAAAGCTGCGAATAAAAAAGCCTTGGACCACACATGGAGCAAAACCAGAGGGGGAGGAGCCAAGACAAAGGGGAGGAGCCAGGACAAGAGGAGGGACAAGACAGGGCGCTAGCTCCCCAACGTGACTGACCCCAGCTTTTATGGACACAATATATGAAGTTCTGCACAATGACTGATCAGTTTGAGTGGGGTGTGTTGGAGCAGGGAAACATGGAAAACCTGCAGGACTGTGTCCCTCGAGGACGTCGGTTTCACAGGACGTCCCCCGTCCTCGAGCGTCCACGTGGCCTTTACGTTGCCAAGGCGATGGAGTCAGTTTATCCACTAGGGGGCAGCACTGAGCCTGATGTCAATCAGAGACCAGGTCGGTGGCGTTGCAGCGAGAAACCTCTTAACAAGCCTGAACCTCATATGACTGGTCTTCTAGAGCTCCCGCCATCTTGTCTTCTTCTCTGGTTTCTTCCTTTCACTGCTTGTGTGTCAGCCATCCTGCTCGGCGCTGCCCCCCAGGTCAACACCAGGTACCAGCGTAAACAATGTAGAGACTGATGAAAGAGCTGACGTGGAGGCAGGACTCTCTGAAGAGCCCAACTGAACCAGGAACCGGGTCGGCTCCTGTTTTATTCCTCCTGTGTTTACATCCGTCTGATCGAGCGGCACAGCTTATGATCAGACTTCTGATCGATACTGGTGGCCTGATCAATGTCTGATCAATGGCTTCAGTGTGAATGAAGCCGGAGAGGAAACTTCATCACGTTTGTTTCGTCTCAGAGGCATAAAGCAGCGTTCATAAACCGCTGCATGCCGTGTCATCGCTGTCTTCTCGCCGCTTTGGTTTGTCATCGTCCAATCAGGACGAGTTTTGGCATCTGGAACCAGATGTTTGCTGAATCATTTTCCAGCTCTGCAGATGGTTTCCTTCATTCATTGGAAGATTGATTTTTAGCCGTCACTAAACTTTATTGATAAATGCAAACATAATTTACAGCAGCAGCAACGCCATGAATTCAGACTGAGCGGAGAAGATGCTGAGTCTGGATCCTTGAGATGGACGAGCGTCAGCAGCGAAACTGGCCTCGTCAGTCCGGTCTCCATTAGCCTCCATCTCATTACTTTAGTCCTGGCTCGATCTGACGGCAGCGTCAATCACAAACCGGCACCCAAAGCCATGATGAGACACCGAGAACCAGGAGGAGATAAATACGATGTCTGCGGAGCCAACGGTCACCATGCTAACATTAGCATGCGAACATTAGCATGCGAACATTAGCATGCGAACATTAGCACGCGAACATTAGCATCAGAATCAGAATCAGAATAAATTTTATTGCCATTGTCAGTGAGTTACAAAATTCACAAACTAGGAACTTGCTTCGATGCTAATGTGCAACATATAACATTAATAAAGTAATAGTATAAAAGAAGGAATATTAGTTATGATAAAAAATAAAAAATACTTTAAAAATGTAATATAAAATAAAAGGGCATGCAAAGGAAATATGTATACCAAAATAAATTAAAAAAAAAAAAAAAGACAATAAAAATATATACAGCAATCGAAACAATCGAAGCAATAGTGCAATTGTCAGTGCAAGTAGAAAGATGATACTAGTATGAGAAATAAAGTGACAGGTGTAAAGTGACCATGTGATGAAACCAGTGTTTTATAAAGTGTTCATGAGTCCAACGGCAGAGGGAAAGAAACTGTTCTTGTGGCGTGAGGTTCTGGTCCGGATGGACCGTAGCCTCCTGCCCGAGGGGAGTGGTTCAAAAAGTCTGTGTCCAGGGTGAGAAGGGTCAGCTGCTATCCGACCCCCGAGTCCTGGAGACGTACAGGTCCTGGAGAGATGGAAGGCTGCAGCCAATCACCTTCTCAGCAGAGCGCACAATGCGCCGCAGTCTGTGTCTGTCCCTGACCGTGGCTCCAGCGTACCACACGGTGATGGAGGAGGTGAGGACGGACTCAATGATGGCCGTGTAGAACTGCACCATCATCTGGGCCGGCAGCTTGGCTTTCTTCAGCTGCCGAAGAAAGTACATCCTCTGCTGGGCCTTTTTGATCAGGGAGCTGATGGACTAACAGCTAAATGGTAAGTTTCAGGCACCCGGATCTGAAACGGAGGTCTGAAACGCCCCAGGACTTAAAATAACAACCTGGTTTTGGCAACACGTAACAGGAAGTGGGCTTAAACCAAACCTCCTCCACAGGGCACCACTTTCGGACTAAACCACAGGGCCTGGAACCTCACTGAAACGCAGCTTCTTGACCCGAACTAAATCCCCATCAGACCTTGCATGGATCAGGTCTATCAAGGACCAGATCTGAGGGTCTGCAGCTGCTCTGTATGGGGACTACTAGGGACCAGGTTTGTCCAAGACCCAGGTCTGGACAGAACCAGGACCAGGACCAAGTCTATGTAGGAACCAGGTTTGTCCAAGACCCAGGTCTGGACAGAACCAGGACCAGGACCAAGTCTATGTAGGAACCAGGGTTGTCCAAGACCCAGGTCTGGACAGAACCAGGACCAGGACCAAGTCTATGTAGGAACCAGGGTTGTCCAAGACCCAGGTCTGGACAGAACCAGGACCAGGACCAAGTCTATGTAGGAACCAGGTTTGTCCAAGACCCAGATCTGGACAGAACCAGGACCAGGACCAAGTCTATGTAGGAACCAGGGTTGTCCAAGACCCAGGTCTGGACAGAACCAGGACCAGGACCAAGTCTATGTAGGAACCAGGGTTGTCCAAGACCCAGGTCTGGACAGAACCAGGACCAGGACCAAGTCTATGTAGGAACCAGGGTTGTCCAAGACCCAGGTCTGGACAGAACCAGGACCAGGACCAAGTCTATGTAGGAACCAGGTTTGTCCAAGACCCAGGTCTGGACAGAACCAGGACCAGGACCAAGTCTATGTGGGAACCAGGGTTGTCCAAGACCCAGGTCTGGACAGAACCAGGACCAGGACCAAGTCTATGTGGGAACCAGGGTTGTCCAAGACCCAGGTCTGGACAGAACCAGGACCAGGACCAAGTCTATGTGGGAACCAGGGTTGTCCAAGACCCAGGTCTGGACAGAACCAGGACCAGGACCAAGTCTATGTGGGAACCAGGGTTGTCCAAGACCCAGGTCTGGACAGAACCAGGACCAGGACCAAGTCTATGTGGGAACCAGGGTTGTGAGTTTCTATCACACCTAGAATTGTTTAAAAACTAAATATTGCAATAAAACCACGAATGGAAACCAGTACATTAAAGAAAAGTCTATAAAATACGGCTAAAAGGTTTCTTCGTTCCCATGAGGAGGTTTTTGAGATGTTTTGAGATAGAAACAGATCATAAAAGTGGAATGGAGATGCTGTTTTTGCATTTACATGTTTTAGAAAAAAAAAATGAGGGAGAAAAGCTTTGAAAATCCAAATCAAATCCTCTGCAGCCAGTAGAAAAACCCCAAAACATCGCTATGTGGCTAATTTGCATGAATTCTCTGAAGGACCCCGGTCTGATGGGGGACCTGGTCTGTGGTGGACCCGGTCTGATGGGGGACCTGGTCTGTGGTGGACCCGGTCTGATAAGGGACCCGGTCTGATGGGGGACCCGGTCTGATGGGGGACCCGGTCTGATAAGGGACCCGGTCTGATGGGGGACCCGGTCTGATGGGGGACCCGGTCTGATGGGGGACCCGGTCTGTGGTGGACCCGGTCTGATGGGGGACCCGGTCTGATGGGGGACCCGGTCTGTGGTGGACCCGGTCTGATGGGGGACCCGGTCTGATGGGGGACCTGGTCTGTGGTGGACCCGGTCTGATGGGGGACCTGGTCTGTGGTGGACCCGGTCTGATAAGGGACCCGGTCTGATGGGGGACCCGGTCTGATGGGGGACCCGGTCTGATAAGGGACCCGGTCTGATGGGGGACCCGGTCTGATGGGGGACCCGGTCTGATGGGGGACCCGGTCTGTGGTGGACCCGGTCTGATGGGGGACCCGGTCTGATGGGGGACCCGGTCTGTGGTGGACCCGGTCTGATGGGGGACCCGGTCTGATGGGGGACCTGGTCTGTGGTGGACCCGGTCTGATGGGGGACCTGGTCTGATGGGGGACCCGGTCTGATGGGGGACCTGGTCTGATGGGGGACCCGGTCTGATGGGGGACCTGGTCTGTGGTGGACCCGGTCTGTGGTGGACCCGGTCTGATGGGGGACCCGGTCTGATAGGGGACTCTGTCTGTGGTGGACCCGGTCTGTGGTGGACCCGGTCTGATGGGGGACCTGGTCTTTGGGGGACCCGGTCTGTGGTGGAACTGGTCTGTGGTGGACCCCGTCTGTGGTGGACCCGGTCTGTGGGGGACCTGGTCTGTGGTGGACCTGGTCTGTGGGGGACCCGGTCTGTGGTGGACCCGGTCTGTGGTGGACCCGGTCTGTGGGGGACCCGGTCTGTGGTGGACCCGGTCTGATGGTGGACCCGGTCTGTGGGGGACCCGGTCTGTGGGGGACCTGGTCTGTGGTGGACCTGGTCTGATGGTGGACCCGGTCTGATGGTGGACCCGGTCTGATGGTGGACTCTGTCTGTGGTGGACCCGGTCTGTGGTGGACCCGGTCTGATGGGGGACCTGGTCTTTGGGGGACCCGGTCTGTGGTGGAACTGGTCTGTGGTGGACCCCGTCTGTGGTGGACCCGGTCTGTGGTGGACCTGGTCTGTGATGGACCTGGTCTGTGGTGGACCTGGTCTGATGGTGGACCCGGTCTGATGGTGGACCCGGTCTGTGGGGGACCTGGTCTGTGGTGGACCTGGTCTGATGGTGGACCCGGTCTGTGGTGGACCTGGTCTGTGATGGACCCGGTCTGTGGTGGACCTGGTCTGATGGTGGACCCGGTCTGTGGGGGACCCGGTCTGTGGGGGACCCGGTCTGTAGGGGACCTGGTCTGTGGTGGACCTGGTCTGATGGTGGACCCGGTCTGATGGTGGACCCGGTCTGTGGGGGACCTGGTCTGTGGTGGACCTGGTCTGTGGGGGACCCGGTCTGTGGTGGACCTGGTCTGTGGTGGACCTGGTCTGTGGTGGACCCGGTCTGATGGTGGACCCGGTCTGATGGTGGACCCGGTCTGTGGGGGACCTGGTCTGTGGTGGACCTGGTCTGTGGGGGACCTGGTCTGTGGTGGACCTGGTCTGTGGGGGACCTGGTCTGTGGGGGACCTGGTCTGTGGTGGACCTGGTCTGTGATGGACCTGGTCTGTGGTGGACCTGGTCTGTGGTGGACCTGGTCTGTGGTGGACCTGGTCTGTGATGGACCTGGTCTGTGGTGGACCTGGTCTGTGATGGACCTGGTCTGTGGTGGACCTGGTCTGTGATGGACCTGGTCTGTGATGGACCTGGTCTGTGGTGGACCTGGTCTGTGATGGACCTGGTCTGTGATGGACCTGGTCTGTGGTGGACCTGGTCTGTGGGGGACCCGGTCTGTGGTGGACCCGGTCTGTGGGGGACCTGGTCTGTGGTGGACCTGGTCTGTGGGGGACCTGGTCTGTGGGGGACCTGGTCTGTGGTGGACCTGGTCTGTGATGGACCTGGTCTGTGGTGGACCTGGTCTGTGATGGACCTGGTCTGTGATGGACCTGGTCTGTGGTGGACCTGGTCTGTGATGGACCTGGTCTGTGGTGGACCTGGTCTGTGATGGACCTGGTCTGTGGTGGACCTGGTCTGTGATGGACCTGGTCTGTGGTGGACCTGGTCTGTGGTGGACCTGGTCTGTGATGGACCTGGTCTGTGGTGGACCTGGTCTGTGGTGGACCTGGTCTGTGATGGACCTGGTCTGTGGTGGACCTGGTCTGTGGTGGACCTGGTCCGTGGTGGACCTGGTCTGTGGTGGACCTGGTCCGTGGTGGACCTGGTCTGTGGTGGACCTGGTCTGTGGTGGACCTGGTCCGTGGTGGACCTGGTCCGTGGTGGACCTGGTCTGTGGTGGACCTGGTCCGTGGTGGACCTGGTCCGTGGTGGACCTGGTCTGTGGTGGACCTGGTCCGTGGTGGACCTGGTCCGTGGTGGACCTGGTCCGTGGTGGACCTGGTCTGTGGTGGACCTGGTCCGTGGTGGACCTGGTCCGTGGTGGACCTGGTCTGTGGTGGACCTGGTCCGTGGTGGACCTGGTCTGTGGTGGACCTGGTCTGTGGTGGACCCGGGTCTGCAGCTGCTCTGCATGGGGACGACATCTCTGACCTCATTAACATTCTTCTGACTCGTCGCTCTGAAACACTTAGACACACAACATCACAGCGTTTCCATGGAAACCTGTTCACTGCTTCCTGGTTGGTCAGATAAACATCCATCAGTCTCCACACCAGAACCCGATCTCCAACCCCCCCCCCCCCCCCCCCCCCCCCCCCCCCCCCCCCCCCCATCATCGTAAGATCAGGGGAAAAGGACTCGTTCTAGGCAGCACGGTGGAGCAGTGGTCAGCACTGCGGCCAGACAGAAGGTCGCTGGTTCAAGCCCCGGCTTGGGGTTCTGAACAGGAGTCTTTCTGAGTTTGCATGTTATGTGTGGGTTCTATCCGTGTTCTCCGCTTGCTCCAAACACATGATGTGGTTGATGAATCTCATGCACGTCGCTTTGGATAAATGTGTTCAATAACTGGAGAATAGATATCAGGTAATATTAATATTACCGGTTGTGTGTGTGTGTGTGTGTGTGTGTGTGTGTGTGTGTGTGTGTGTGTGTGTGTGTGTGTGTGTGCACATCAGCTCAACACTGCCTTCTGGTGGTTCTGCCTAAAGCTGCTTTCTTGTCAACAGCAGGAAGCTCCTGCCCCTCCATCTGTCGCTGCGGCAACCGTCCATGAGGGCACCGTTTACTCGGGTCAGAAATACAGACACACATCATACCTGCAACACTGACAGGAAGTAAATGCAGGTTCACCGTCGACCAGATGCAGAACCGCAGCAGGACTTTGAGCCCGTTCAAGTCGTGTGTTAAACATTTTTTTTCCCCGAATCATATTAAATGTCTTTTCCTGTTCTGTTCAGTCTGGATACCTGTCTGACAAAAGACTGTAGAGCCTGTCCGCCAGGAGGTCCACAGAGGTCCTGGGCAGACTGGGGTCCTGGACAGATTCAGGTCCTAGACAGACTCAGGTCCTGGACAGATTGAGGTTTTGGACCGACTCAGGTCATGGACAGATGGAGGTTTTGGACAGATTGAGGTTTTGGACCGACTCTGGTCCTGAACAGATTGAGGTTTTGGACAGACTCTGGTCCTGGACAGATTGAGGTTTTGGACAGACTTGGGTCCTGGACAGATTGAGGTTTTGGACAGACTCTGGTCCTGGACAGATTGAGGTTTTGGACTGACTCGGGTCCTGAACAGATTGAGGTTTTGGACAGACTCTGGTCTTGGACAGATTGAGGTTTTGGACAGACTCTGGTCCTAAACAGATTGAGGTTTTGGACAGACTTGGGTCCTGGACAGATTGAGGTTTTGGACAGACTCTGGTTTCTGAACAGATTGAGGTTTTGGACAGACTTGGGTCCTGGACAGATTGAGGTTTTGGACAGACTCTGGTCTTGGACAGATTGAGGTTTTGGACAGACTCTGGACCTGAACTTATTGAGGTTTTGGACCGACTCGGGTCCTGGACAGATTGAGGTTTTGGACCAACTCGGGTCCTGGACTGATTTAGGTTTTGGACAGACTCTGGTCCTGGACAGATTGAGGTTTTGGACAGACTTGGGTCCTGGACAGATTGAGGTTTTGGACAGACTCTGATCCTGGACAGATTGAGGTTTTAGACAGATTGAGGTTTTGGACCGACTCTGGTCCTGGACAGATTGAGGTTTTGGACAAACTTGGGTCCTGGACAGATTGAGGTTTTGGACAGACTTGGTCCTGAACAGATTGAGGTTTTGGACAGACTTGGATCCTGGACTGATTGAGGTTTTGGACAGACTTGGGTCCTGGACTGATTGAGGTTTTGGACAGACTTGGGTCCTGGACAGATTGAGGTTTTGGACAGACTTGGGTCCTGGACAGATTGAGGTTTTGGACAGACTTGGGTCCTGAACAGATTGAGGTTTTGGACAGACTTGGATCCTGGACAGATTGAGGTTTTGGACAGACTCTGGTCTTGGACAGATTGAGGTTTTGGACAGACTTGGGTCCTGGACAGATTGAGGTTTTGGACAGACTTGGGTCCTGGACAGATTGAGGTTTTGGACAGACTTGGATCCTGGACAGATTGAGGTTTTGGACAGACTTGGGTCCTGAACAGATTGAGGTTTTGGACAGACTTGGGTCCTGGACAGATTGAGGTTTTGGACAGACTTGGGTCCTGGACAGATTGAGGTTTTGGACAGACTTGGGCCCTGGACAGATTGAGGTTTTGGACAGACTTGGGTCCTGGACAGATTGAGGTTTTGGACCGACTCTGGTCCTGGACAGATTGAGGTTTTGGACAGACTCTGGTCCTGAACAGATTGAGGTTTTGGACCGACTCTGGTCCTGAACAGATTGAGGTTTTGGACAGACTCTGGTCCTGGACAGATTGAGGTTTTGGACAGACTTGGGTCCTGGACAGATTGAGGTTTTGGACAGACTCTGGTCCTGAACAGATTGAGGTTTTGGACAGACTTGGGTCCTGAACAGATTGAGGTTTTGGACAGACTTGGGTCCTGGACAGATTGAGGTTTTGGACAGACTCTGGTCCTGAACAGATTGAGGTTTTGGACAGACTTGGGTCCTGAACAGATTGAGGTTTTGGACAGACTTGGGTCCTGGACAGATTGAGGTTTTGGACAGACTTGGGTCCTGAACAGATTGAGGTTTTGGACAGACTTGGGTCCTGGACAGATTGAGGTTTTGGACAGACTCTGGTCCTGAACAGATTGAGGTTTTGGACAGACTCTGGTCCTGAACAGATTGAGGTTTTGGACAGACTCTGGTCCTGAACAGATTGAGGTTTTGGACAGACTTGGGTCCTGAACAGATTGAGGTTTTGGACAGACTTGGGTCCTGGACAGATTGAGGTTTTGGACAGACTCTGGTCCTGAACAGATTGAGGTTTTGGACAGACTCTGGTCCTGAACAGATTGAGGTTTTGGACAGACTTGGGTCCTGAACAGATTGAGGTTTTGGACAGACTTGGGTCCTGGACAGATTGAGGTTTTGGACCGACTCTGGTCCTGAACAGATTGAGGTTTTGGACAGACTCGGGTCCTGGACAGATTGAGGTTTTGGACCGACTCTGGTCCTGAACAGATTGAGGTTTTGGACCGACTCTGGTCCTGAACAGATTGAGGTTTTGGACCGACTCGGGTCCTGGACACAGTGGTTGAATGGATCCCGGGGTTTCTGGAACAGTTCTTGGCTGCACCCTTTGGGAGGATCCATCACCTGAAACAGCTGTTTGGTGTCAACTGATCATGTTTCCATGGGAACAACTTTCCGTCCAAACGAGGCTCCATTTACCAGATAAATCACGTGATGGAATTAATAATCCACCAAAACATCTATTACCAACCATTTCTAATCAGTTTGTTTATGTTCGGACTTGTACTTTCTGTTTCCATGGAAACCCAAAGAACTGAGTCCACATCAGAACTCGGGCTGAATAAATCCCGCCCTGATCAGGACGATTGATTAACCGATCCGCCGACGAGTAACGACTAGTCAAACATTTTGAGATTTTTGATATGATGAAAATGCTCGATGTGCACATGGACGTGTGACAGTAATGGTCTACTCTGAGCAGTAATCAGATTACTCCTCCAGCTTCCGGTCAGAATGTGGGAAAGTCTGTAACCAAGCTGAGTTGCTCAAAGACATCACTCCTCCTGGCTCAACGTTATGTAACACACCCGTGCACAGACACAACAACACAGTGTGCATGTTGAGAGGAAGCAGTGGAGCGAGGATGAGGAGCAAACCGCACCGGATTAAAGCTTACCTGGTCCCTTTATCTCCCATCCTGACGAAGACGAGCTGACAGCAGCTGGACCGAGAGATGAAGAGGAAGCGGAGGAGGAGGATGGGGGGATGGTGTCACCGTGGAAACTGAGAAGAGGATGTCTGTCTTAGGAAGCTGTTGTCATGCCGTCAGATTCTCCTCAGCGGGAGGAAAAACCTCCTTCTGAGCTCCGACTGAGGCAAAGACTGAGTGAAGCTAACGCTCTGCTCCTCCTTCTCTTCCTCCTACCCCTCCTCCTCTTCCTCCTCCTCCTGTCAGTCTCATTAGCAGTGAGATGTGTTAACCATGAGACAGCCAGAGGACACGTTATATTTCTGTCTCTGGCGTCGCTCTGTCCTCCGTCCTGCAGCCAAACTTGTCACAAGTCATTTCTCCTGCTTGTTTCATCAGATCAATGATGTGAACAAACATTTTAATCTGAAGGAAACAATAAAATGGATGGATGGAAGGATGGATGGACGGACGGACGGACGGATGATAGATAAATAAAAAGATGGATGATGGATGGATGGAAGAAAGGATAGATGGATGGGTGGGTGGATGGATGGATGATAGATTAATAAAAAGGTAGTTGGATGAATAGATGGATGATAGATTGATAAAAAGATGCATGGATGGATAAATAGAAAAGAGGATAGATGGATAGATGAATGGATGGGTAAAATGATGGTTTGATTGACAAGAGGATGGATGGATGATAGATTAATAAAAAGATGGATGGATAGAAGAAAGGATAGATAGAAGGATGGATAACAACAAATGGAACAACTGGACCAACTGGAACAAGTGAACCAACTATAAGAACTGGAACAACTGCAACGACCGGACCAACTGAAACAACGAAAACAACTGGACCAATTGGACCAACTGGAACAACTAGAACAAGGAGATCAACTGGACCGAATAGAACAACTGGACCAACTGGAACAACAGTACCAACAGCAACAACTGAAACAACTGGACCTACTGGAACGATTAAAAGAACTGCACCAACTGGAACAACAGTACCAAATGGAACAACTGAACCAACTAAAACAACTGGACCAACTGCACTGACTGGACCAACTGGAACAACTGGAACTGACAAAACTACAGCAATTGGAACAACTGAACCAAATAGAACAACTGGACCAACTAAAACAACTGGAACAACTACAACAACTAGAACAATTGGAACAACTGTCCAAATAGAACAACTGGACCAACTAAAACAACTGGAAAAACTACAACAACTAGAATAATTGGAACAACTGAACCAAATAGAACAACTGGATCAACTGGACCGACTGGACCAACTGGAACAACTACAACAACTGGATCAATTGGAACAACTGGAACAACTAGAACAAGGAGATCAACTGGCCAAAATAGATAAACTACAATAAATGGACCAATTGGAACAATTCAAACAACTGGAATAACTAGAACAAGAAGAGCAACTGAACCAACTAGAGCAACTGGACCAACTGGAACAACAACTAGAACAATTGGAAAAACTGGAAGAGCTGGAACAACTGGAATATGCTTTCATTCTAGAATTCCATTCTAGATTGCGCCGTCTGTTGGCAGCAAATTGTAGTAGCTCTGACTTGCTATCTTGATTTTTTAAAAGTTCAAACTCTTCTCACGTAGATATTACTTCAAATTAGGTATTTTTTTCTGAGGATTTCATGCCAGTTCAGAGGGTGTGTTGCAAGGAAGATTTTTCTGCATATTTTTGGCTCTCTTGAGACTTATGATGAGTCTCCGTGGCAACGAAAGACTTGTTTACAATCAGGATTAAACTCTCCTAAAACAGGATTATCATCAAATCCCGATGGAGTTGAAAAGAAAGAGAAGAGGATGCAGAGCGGGAGTGGGACAGAGGAGAAAGCGATGGAGATTTAAACCTGTTCTCCCGACCGTCGTCATGGGTAACATGAGGTCGCTAGCTAACAAAGCGGACGAGCTCGAGACGCTAACAAGGTCTCAGAAAGAATACAGAGAGTGCAGTATTATGTGCTTCACTGAGACATGGCTGCATGAACACATCCCTGACTGTAATGTGTCTGTACCGGGCTTTAAAACGGTCCGTGCAGACCGCAGTAGACAACACAGCAGACAGCTAAAGGGTGGTGGAATTGCAGTGCTGTTTAACCCCTCCCTGAGCCGTCTCCCTCCCTGAGCCGTCACCTTATCGTGGTGGAGGGGTTTGTGCGTCCCGAAGATCCTAGCAGCTATGTTGTCGGGGGCTTTATGCCCCTGGTAGGGTCACCATGGCAAACAGGTGTCTAGGGGAGGGACCAGACCAAGCACGGCTCATAGACCTCTATGATGACGACAAACCTGGGCATAAATGTTCCCTTGCCCGGACGCGGATTACTGGGACCCCCCTCTGGAGCCAGGCCTGGAGGCGGGGTACGAGAGCGAGCATCTGGTGGCTGGGTCTTCGCCCATGGGGCCCGGTCGGGCTCAGCCCGAAAGGGTTACATGGGCCCCACTTCCCGTGGGCTCACCATCTGCGGGAGGAGCCGTAGGGGTCGGGTGCAATGTGAGCTGGGCGGCAGCAAGGGGTGGGGACCCTGGCGGTCCGATCCCCGGCTGCAGAAGCTGGCTCTAGGGACGTGGAACGTCACCTCTCTGGTGGGGAAGGAGCCTGAGCTTGTGCGCGAGGTTGAACGGTTCCGACTAGATATAGTTGGACTCACCTCGACGCATGGCTTGGGCTCTGGAACCAGTACCCTCGAGAGGGGCTGGACCTTCTTCCACTCGGGTGAAGAGGGGGGCGGAGCTTCAACTGATCACCACCTGGTGGTGAGTTGGCTCAGGTGGTGGGGGAGGAAGCCGGTCAGAGCTGGCAGGCCCAAACGTGTTGTGAGGGTCTGCTGGGAACGTCTGGCTGAGTCCCTCGTCAGAGCGAGCTTCAACTCCCACCTTCAGCAGAGCTTCAACCATGTCCCGAGTGAGGCGGGGGACATTGAGTCTGAATGGGCTGTGTTCCGTGCCTCTATTGCTGAGGTGGCCAGCCGGAGCTGTGGCTGTAAGGTCGTTGGTGCCTGTTGTGGCGGTAATCCCAGGACTCGTTGGTGGACACCAGCAGTGAGAGATGCCGTCAAGCTGAAGAAGGAGTCCTATCGAGCCTTCTTGGCCTGTGGGACTCTGGAGGCAGCTGATGGGTACCGGCGGGCTAAGCGGGATGCGGCTTCGGCTGTTGCCGAGGCAAAAACTCGTGCATGGGAGGAGTTTGACGAGGCCATGGAGAAAGACTTCCGGACAGCTTCAAGGAGATTCTGGTCCACCATCCGGCGGCTCAGGGGGGGGAAGCAGTGCTCCATCAACACTGTGTACAGTGGAGGTGGGGAGCTGCTGACCTCAACTCGGGACGTTGTGGGTCGGTGGAAGGAATACTTCGAAGACCTCCTCAATCCTACCAACACGTCTTCCGATGAGGAAGCAGAGCTGGTGGACTCAGGGGTGGACTCTCCTATCTCTGGGGCTGAAGTCGCTGAGGTGGTCAAAAAGCTCCTTGGCGGCAAGGCCCCGGGGGTGGACGAGATCCGCCCGGAGTTCCTTAAGGCTCTGGATGCTGTGGGGCTGTCCTGGCTGACACGCCTCTGCAGCATCGCGTGGACATCGGGGGCAGTACCGCTGGATTGGCAGACTGGGGTGGTGGTCCCCCTTTTTAAGAAGGGGGACCGGAGGGTGTGTTCCAATTACAGGGGATTCACACTCCTCAGCCTCCCTGGTAAGGTCTATTCAGGGGTCCTGGAGAGGAGGGTCCGCCGGATAGTCGAATCTCGGATTGAGGAGGAGCAGTGTGGTTTTCGTCCTGGTCGCGGAACAGTGGACCAGCTCTATACCCTCTTTGGGGTCCTGGAGGGGGCATGGGAGTTTGCCCATCCAGTCTACATGTGCTTTGTGGACCTGGAGAAGGCATTCGACCGTGTCCCCCGGGGGCTCCTGTGGGGGGTACTCCGGGAGTATGGGGTACCGGACCCCCTTGTACGAGCTGTCCGGTCCCTGTACGACAGGTGTTAGAGCTTGGTCCGCATTGCCGGTAGTAAGTCGGATCCGTTTCCGGTGAGGGTTGGACTCCGCCAAGGCTGCCCTTTATCACCGATTCTGTTCATAACTTATATGGACAGAATTTCTAGGCGCAACCGAGGTGTTGAGGGGATCCGGCTTGGTGGCCTCAGGATTGGGTCTCTGCTTTTTGCAGATGACGTGGTCCTGTTGGCTTCATCTGGTCGTGATCTCCAGCTCTCGCTTAAGCGATTCGCGGCCGAGTGTGAAGCAGCTGGGATGAGAATCAGCACCTCCAAATCTGAGACCATGGTCCTCAGCCGGAATAGGGTGGATTGCCCTCTCCGGGTCGGGAGTCCGGTCCTGCCTCAAGTGGAGGAGTTTAAATATCTCGGGGTCTTGTTCACGAGTGAGGGAAGGATGGAGCGTGAGATCGACAGACGGATCGGTGCGGCGTCTGCAGTAATGCGGACTCTGCGCCGGTCTGTCGTGGTGAAGAAGGAGCTGAGCCAGAAGGCGAAGCTCTCGATTTATCAGTCGATCTACGTTCCTACCCTCACCTATGGTCATGAGCTGTGGGTCGTGACCGAGAGAACGAGATCTCGTATACAGGCGGCTGAAATGAGTTTCCTCCGCAGGGTGGCCGGGCTCTCCCTTAGAGATAGGGTGAGGAGCTCGGTCATCCGGGAGGAGATCAGAGTAGAGCCGCTGCTCCTCCGCATCGAGAGGAACCAGTTGAGGTGGCTCGGGCATCTGGTCAGGATGCCTCCTGGACCTCCCTGGTGAGGTGTTCCAGACACGTCCCTCTGGGAGGAGACCCCGGGGAAGACCCAGGACACGCTGGAGGGATTACATCTCTCGGCTAGCCTGGGAACGCCTCGGGATCCCCCCCGCAGAGTTGGCAAATGTGGCTGGGGAGAGGGAAGTCTGGGCTTCCCTGCTTAGGCTGCTGCCCCCGCGACCCGACCCCGGATAAGTGGCACAAAGATGAGAAGAGACGTTAACCAGCGTTGGTGTCATCCTGGACATGTTACTGTCAAGGAGAAGATATGCACAAGGGACATGGAACTGTTAGCTGTGAGCTTCCGTCCATATTATTTACCCAGAGAGTTTACCTGTGTTATTCTGGTAGCGGTTTATATAATACCTGGTACCGCACCAGACACAGCCTGTGACGTCATCAGCTCCGTCGTTGCTCGGCTACAAACACAGCATCCAAACTCATTCATGGCGATCTCCGGAGACTTCAACAACGTCTCCCTCTCTGCAACTCTACCAACATTCCAGCAGTTTGTCAGCTGCTCCACCAGAGAAAATAAGATGTTGGACTTATTTTATGCAAATATGAATAATGGATCCAGTTGTTCTGCCCTGCCTCCTTTAGGAAGATCTGACCATAATCTGGTTCTTCTCACCTCCACCTACAAGCCCATCGTTCAGCAGCAACCAGTCATCACAAAGACTATCAACATCTGGTCTGCTGAAGCTGAAGATGCTCTTAGAGGAGGCTTTGAGGCTACAGACTGGAACGTCCTCTGTGAACCTCATGGAGACGACATCAACGCCATGACTGAGTGTGGGACAGATTACATCAACTTCTGTGTGGACAGCATCGTCCCAACAAGAACAGTGAGGTGCTTCCCCAATAACAAACCCTGGATCACC
Source organism: Telmatherina bonti (assembly GCF_933228915.1). Classification (NCBI taxonomy): domain Eukaryota; kingdom Metazoa; phylum Chordata; class Actinopteri; order Atheriniformes; family Telmatherinidae; genus Telmatherina; species Telmatherina bonti. The sequence continues at coordinate 40,141,214 of NC_136627.1, read as the reverse complement.
AGTGACCTGAAAAAGCTGCTGAACATCAAAAAGAAAGCCTTCAGGGATGGAGACAGGGAGTTATTGAGGGCAACACAAAAACAACTTAAAACACAAACTAAGAAGTGCAAGGAGGACTACAGGAAGAAGTTAGAAAGTCAGCTCCAGCAGAATAACCTGAGGGATGTGTGGTCTGGAATGAAGAAGATCACCGGCTTCAAGTTAAAGGGGGACCAGCCTGATGGAGGTCTGGACAGAGCTAATGAGCTGAACATATTCTTCAACAGGTTCAGTTCACCCCCTACCTCCAGCCCAACAGACCACACACCCTCCATAAGCCCACTGCTTTCCTGTCACGCCTCCAATCTGTCACCCTGCAGCTCAGTCATGGACCAGAACACAGCTTCATCTCCCTCCACATCAGGACATCCTGAGACCTCCACCTTGTTTGTCTCCTGCAATCAGGTTAAGAAGCAACTTGAGAAACTGAACCAGAACAAGGCTGCAGGTCCAGATGGTGTCAGTCCCAGAGTTCTCAAGACCTGCTCAGAACAACTATGTCCGATTCTCCAGCACCTTTTCAACACCAGTCTGAGACTAAATAGAGTCCCAGTGCAGTGGAAAACCTCCTGCCTTGTTCCAGTGCCTAAAAAAAACCCAACCAGCTGAACCAAGTGACTACAGACCAGTTGCCCTGACATCTCATATCATGAAAGTCCTGGAGAGACTCTTACTGGCTCACCTCAACAAGCAAGTAAACACCTTTCAGGACCCATTCCAGTTTGCATATCGTAATGGACTTGGGGTTGAAGATGCCATCATATACCTGCTCCAGAGAGCACACTCTCATCTGGACCATTCAGGCAGCACTCTGAGGGTCATGTTCTTTCATTTCTCAGTGCTTTTAATACCATTCAGCCTGCTTTGTTATGTGAGAAGCTCCATAAATTCCAGGTGGATACCTCCACAACCACCTGGATCTATGACTACCTCACAAACAGACCCCAGTTTGTGAGACTGAAAGGTTGTGTGTCTGAGATGGAGGTCAGCAGCACTGGTGCACCACAAGGAACTGTACTCTGGCCATTCCTCTTCACTCTGTACACCTCAGACTTCCAGTACAACTCTGAGTCCTGTCATCTGCAGAAATACTCTGATGACTCTGCAGTTGTGGGGTGTATCAGGGATGGACAAGAAGCAGAGTACAGAGAACTGGTCAGTCAGTTTGTTAAATGGTGCGGCGACAATCATCTCATATTAAATAGCAGCAAAACAAAAGAGATGATTGTTGACTTCAGGAGGAAGAAGAATAAACAAAGCACTGTTTCCATCCTGGGAGAGGAGGTGGAGGTGGTGGAGGAATACAAGTATCTTGGAGTTCAGCTGGACAACAAACTGGACTGGAAATGCAACACTGACTACATCTACAAGAAAGGTCAGAGCCGACTGTACTTCTTAAGGAAGCTGAGATGGTTTAACGTCTGCACCAAGATGTTGCATATCTTCTAGAAGTCTGTTGTGGAGAGTGCAGTCAGCTTTGCAGCATCTGCTGGGGTAGTAGCATCAGAACCAGAGACTTGAAGAGAATCAACAAACTGATCCAGAAAGCTGCTTCTGTGCTTGGAGTAACTCTGGAGCCGCTGGAGCTGATTGTCCAAAGAAGAATGCTGCACAAGCTGATGAAGATGATGGAGGATTCTTCACACCCTCTCCACAACACAGTGATGAAACAACAAAGTGTGTTCAGTGAGAGGCTTCTTCAGGTCCGATGTAAGACTGAAAGATACAGAAGATCATTCCTGCCAGCAGCCATCAGCCTCCGGAACAAGACCTCCTCTAGTTAATTATCTACTCCATCTGGAACATCTGGAACGCAGGTCCATTTATCGATCTGTTATTTTGTTTTTCTTAAACAGAAGACAAAGTTTAAAACAATCAAGTATTCCAGCAACAGCGCCACCTTTAGATCTTTCTAGGAATTACAGCTGACTGAAACATGTTAGTTGTATAAATAAGTTGGTAAATACTAATCAACAAAACCTTATAAAGTAAACATGGCAATAAATTAGGGATGTTAGGGAAGCAGACACCCTCCCCACCTTTAAGACTAGGCTGAAGACTTATCTTTTTGATAAGTCCTATAACTAGGGATGGTTAGCATCCCTTAGTTATGCTGCTATAGGTTTAGACTGCTGAGGGACATTTCCTGATACACTGAGCTTCTTTCTCTTTATCTCTCTCTTTTATCCCCCCCCTAATAACCGTGTAGCATCATTAACATGTATGTCTCCTGTCTCAGCAGGTCTCCCTGGCCGGGAGTAGCAGTTCCTGTTGTCTGTTGTCTTTCTGTCCTCTTCCCCCCACACAGCAGAGGCAGATGGCTGCCTGTCCTGAGCCGGGTTCTGCCGGAGGTTTCCTTCCTGTTAAAAGGGAGTTTTTTCCTTCCCACTGTCGCCAGTGTGCTTGCTCAGGATGGGAGATTGAGTTGGACTCAACTCAATCTGTTGGTTTCCTTATATAGGCTGTTATGAATTGGCCTTCATGATGTTTTCCCCTCTGTCTGTAAAGCGTCTTGAGACGGCATTGCCGTGATTTGACGCTATATAAATAAAGTTGAATTGAATTGAATTAAATTCACATGCATCACACATGATCCTTATTGACATTATTAATGAAGATGTTAAGCGTCCTGTGGCCCCCCAGACTGGATGCTCGATGTGCTCCTGCACATCTGGTTCCAGCTGGATGAAGCAGGTTCTTCTGTCCTCCAGCCGTCTGCAGGTCAGCTGGGAGGCTGCAGCTGCTTCCTGTTTCCTCGCCAATGACCTCGGAGCATGTAGGGACAGAGATCCTCCTCCTCCTCCTCTATTTTTACTCCCAGACGTCAACAGTCCATCAGAAAGTAACGCCTCGCAGCAGGACGGAGGACCAGATGAAGGACACCTGTCCACCACCAATGAGGTCCTCATGTCTCCTTTAAGCTCAGGTTCTGTTCAGGTTCTAGACGCTTGCAGGTCCGATTCAGCACATTCAGACCACCATGGTCCATAATCCTGCAGAACCGTCGACACCTTCTTCATTCCAGGTAAAACCATCAGATCAACCACCCAGTTTTCCTCCAGAAACAATGTCGGACTTGGAACTCCAAAGTCCAGGATGGAGTTGTTTGTTTGCTTGTGAGAAATCGTTTGTCAAAGTTTCTCTTTCATCCGTGTCCATTTTCATTTGTTTCTCAGAAATAAAAGAAAACTGAAGAAGAAGAACTGCTGTTCTGGTGAAAGGTGTTGCCCAGCTGAAACGTCGGGTTCAGGTCTGGAGGGGTTTCCTGAACCAGGACCTGAATCCAGACCTGAACCTGGACCTGAATCCAGACCTGAACCTAAACCTGAACCTGGACCTGAATCCAGACCTGAACCTGGACCTGAATCCAGACCTGAACCTGGACCTGAATCCAGACCTGAACCTAAACCTGGACCTGAATCCAGACCTGAACCTAAACCTGAACCTGGACCTGAATCCAGACCTGAACCTGGACCTGAATCCAGACCTGAACCTAAACCTGAACCTGGACCTGAATCCAGACCTGAACCTAAACCTGAACCTGGACCTGAATCCAGACCTGAACCTAAACCTGAACCTAAACCTGAACCTGAATCCAGACCTGAACCTAAACCTGAACCTGGACCTGAATCCAGACCTGAACCTGGACCTGAATCCAGACCTGAACCTAAACCTGAACCTGGACCTGAATCCAGACCTGAACCTAAACCTGAACCTGGACCTGAATCCAGACCTGAACCTAAACCTGAACCTGGACCTGAATCCAGACCTGAACCTGGACCTGAATCCAGACCTGAACCTGGACCTGAATCCAGACCTGAACCTAAACCTGGACCTGAATCCAGACCTGAACCTAAACCTGAACCTGGACCTGAATCCAGACCTGAACCTGGACCTGAATCCAGACCTGAACCTAAACCTGAACCTGGACCTGAATCCAGACCTGAACCTAAACCTGAACCTGGACCTGAATCCAGACCTGAACCTAAACCTGAACCTAAACCTGAACCTGAATCCAGACCTGAACCTAAACCTGAACCTGGACCTGAATCCAGACCTGAACCTGGACCTGAATCCAGACCTGAACCTAAACCTGAACCTGGACCTGAATCCAGACCTGAACCTAAACCTGAACCTGGACCTGAATCCAGACCTGAACCTAAACCTGAACCTGGACCTGAATCCAGACCTGAACCTGGACCTGAATCCAGACCTGAATCTAAACCTGAACCTAAACCTGAACCTGGACCTGAATCCAGACCTGAACCTAAACCTGAACCTGGACCTGAATCCAGACCTGAACCTAAACCTGGACCTGGACCTGAATCCAGACCTGAACCTAAACCTGAACCTGGACCTGAATCCAGACCTGAACCTGGACCTGAATCCAGACCTGAACCTAAACCTGAACCTGGACCTGAATCCAGACCTGAACCTAAACCTGGACCTGAATCCAGACCTGAACCTAAACCTGAACCTGGACCTGAATCCAGACCTGAACCTAAACCTGAACCTGGACCTGAATCCAGACCTGAACCTAAACCTGAACCTAAACCTGAACCTGAATCCAGACCTGAACCTAAACCTGAACCTGGACCTGAATCCAGACCTGAACCTGGACCTGAATCCAGACCTGAACCTAAACCTGAACCTGGACCTGAATCCAGACCTGAACCTAAACCTGAACCTGGACCTGAATCCAGACCTGAACCTAAACCTGAACCTGGACCTGAATCCAGACCTGAACCTGGACCTGAATCCAGACCTGAACCTAAACCTGAACCTAAACCTGAACCTGGACCTGAATCCAGACCTGAACCTAAACCTGAACCTGGACCTGAATCCAGACCTGAACCTAAACCTGGACCTGGACCTGAATCCAGACCTGAACCTAAACCTGAACCTGGACCTGAATCCAGACCTGAATCCGGACCTGAACCTAAACCTGAACCTGGACCTGAATCCAGACCTGAACCTAAACCTGGACCTGAATCCAGACCTGAACCTAAACCTGAACCTGGACCTGAATCCAGACCTGAACCTAAACCTGAACCTGGACCTGAATCCAGACCTGAACCTAAACCTGAACCTGGACCTGAATCCAGACCTGAACCTGGACCTGAATCCAGACCTGAACCTAAACCTGAACCTGGACCTGAATCCAGACCTGAACCTAAACCTGAACCTGGACCTGAATCCAGACCTGAACCTAAACCTGAACCTGGACCTGAATCCAGACCTGAACCTGGACCTGAATCTAGACCTGAACCTAAACCTGAACCTGGACCTGAATCCAGACCTGAACCTGGACCTGAATCCAGACCTGAACCTAAACCTGAACCTGGACCTGAATCCAGACCTGAACCTAAACCTGGACCTGAATCCAGACCTGAACCTAAACCTGAACCTGGACCTGAATCCAGACCTGAACCTAAACCTGAACCTGGACCTGAATCCAGACCTGAACCTAAACCTGAACCTGGACCTGAATCCAGACCTGAACCTAAACCTGAACCTGAATCCAGACCTGAACCTGGACCTGAATCCAGACCTGAACCTGGACCTGAATCCAGACCTGAACCTAAACCTGAACCTGGACCTGAATCCAGACCTGAACCTAAACCTGAACCTGGACCTGAATCCAGACCTGAACCTAAACCTGAACCTGGACCTGAATCCAGACCTGAACCTAAACCTGAACCTGAATCCAGACCTGAACCTGGACCTGAATCCAGACCTGAACCTGGACCTGAACCTGAACCTAAACCTGAACCTGGACCTGAATCCAGACCTGAACCTGGACCTGAATCCAGACCTGAACCTAAACCTGAACCTGGACCTGAATCCAGACCTGAACCTAAACCTGAACCTGGACCTGAACCTGGACCTGAATCCAGACCTGAACCTAAACCTGAACCTGAATCCAGACCTGAACCTAAACCTGAACCTGGACCTGAATCCAGACCTGAACCTAAACCTGAACCTGGACCTGAATCCAGACCTGAACCTGGACCTGAATCCAGACCTGAACCTAAACCTGAACCTGGACCTGAATCCAGACCTGAACCTGGACCTGAATCCAGACCTGAACCTAAACCTGAACCTGGACCTGAATCCAGACCTGAATCCAGACCTGAACCTGAATCCAGACCTGAACCTAAACCTGGACCTGAATCCAGACCAGAACCTAAACCTGAACCTGAATCCAGACCTGAACCTAAACCTGAACCTGGACCTGAATCCAGACCTGAACCTAAACCTGAACCTGGACCTGAATCCAGACCTGAACCTAAACCTGAACCTGAATCCAGACCTGAACCTAAACCTGAACCTGGACCTGAATCCAGACCTGAACCTAAACCTGAACCTGGACCTGAATCCAGACCTGAACCTAAACCTGAACCTGGACCTGAATCCAGACCTGAACCTAAACCTGAACCTGAATCCAGACCTGAACCTAAACCTGGACCTGAATCCAGACCTGAACCTAAACCTGAACCTGAATCCAGACCTGAACCTAAACCTGAACCTGAATCCAGACCTGAACCTAAACCTGAACCTGGACCTGAATCCAGACCTGAACCTAAACCTGAACCTGGACCTGAATCCAGACCTGAACCTAAACCTGAACCTGGACCTGAATCCAGACCTGAACCTAAACCTGAACCTGAATCCAGACCTGAACCTAAACCTGAACCTGGACCTGAATCCAGACCTGAACCTAAACCTGAACCTGGACCTGAATCCAGACCTGAACCTAAACCTGAACCTGGACCTGAACCTACACCTGAACCTGGACCTGAATCCAGACCTGAACCTAAACCTGAACCTGAATCCAGACCTGAACCTAAACCTGAACCTGGACCTGAATCCAGACCTGAACCTAAACCTGAACCTGGACCTGAATCCAGACCTGAACCTAAACCTGAACCTGGACCTGAATCCAGACCTGAACCTAAACCTGAACCTGAATCCAGACCTGAACCTAAACCTGAACCTGGACCTGAATCCAGACCTGAACCTGGACCTGAATCCAGACCTGAACCTAAACCTGAACCTGAATCCAGACCTGAACCTAAACCTGAACCTGGACCTGAATCCAGACCTGAACCTAAACCTGAACCTGGACCTGAATCCAGACCTGAACCTAAACCTGAACCTGGACCTGAATCCAGACCTGAACCTAAACCTGAACCTGGACCTGAATCCAGACCTGAACCTAAACCTGAACCTGAATCCAGACCTGAACCTAAACCTGAACCTGGACCTGAATCCAGACCTGAACCTAAACCTGAACCTGGACCTGAATCCAGACCTGAACCTAAACCTGAACCTGGACCTGAATCCAGACCTGAACCTGGACCTGAATCCAGACCTGAACCTAAACCTGAACCTGAATCCAGACCTGAACCTAAACCTGAACCTGGACCTGAATCCAGACCTGAACCTAAACCTGAACCTGGTTGGTTCACATCCATACATCCCAGAATTTCCACACATTTTATTGATTTCATTTGTTTATTGGATCTGAACATCGCGTTGCCATGGAAACAGTTAAAAACAAACTGGATCAGCTGTTTGCCCCGGGTCTCTTCGTCCAGGAAAAGGTCAAAATAAAAACAAACCAATAAACAAAAAAAAACATCTTTCCCTTCAGCCCGTCAGAGCCAGAACCTGGTCTCTCCCAGACCTGATCCTGGACCTTACAGAACCCATTAGGAATCAATAATGACCTGGATCTGTTGGTTTCCTTATAAAGGCTGAATCGGCTTTCATTGTTTTCCTGTCTGTCTGTAAAGCGTCTTGAGACGGCATTGCCCTGATTTGACGCTATATAAATAAAGTTGAATTGAATTTAGTTTCGGTAATGAGCTTGTTTCTTTCTTCACAGCAGGTGGTTCTGCAGAACCCAGACACGCATCGGACCCAGAACCACATATCCAGTAATGTCTGACTGAAGGAAAGTGTTCTGCCTCCATCCGGTCTGGTTCTTCACGTTTCAAGCTTTGATTCCTTCTGAGATGATCCAGAAGTGGTCTCTGAACCAGAACCAATTCAGGTCCAGTTACAGGTTGTTAAGGTCCAATAGCGGTTCTCCTCAGAATCAGATATGGAAAAAACCCGAAACAAACCTGGAAGTTAGAATCAGAACCAGAAGCTTTTCACTTTCTGGATGTTTTCCAGAACCAGAACCAACCAGAGCAACTTGACCAAACCGGTTTCAGCTCCTGGTCTCACCAGAACTTCATTTTGTCCCACTTTTGGATCAGTACCATTTGGATGAGCAACGTTACATCTGGAATCCGGACTTTCTGTAACTGATCTCCAGTTTGGACCAGTCCAACAGCTTGTGCCAGGAACTCTTTCTGGTTCTAACAGATCTAATCCAGAACCATCAGAACCTCTGTTCCGGTTCTGCACGTCAGTTACCCATCCCGTGTAAAACTAGTCGGTTCAACCCGATTACGCGTTCGAAGTTGAATCACTGCCGTCTGGTGGTGGAGGGGTGTATAGCAGGCTGTTAATGTACGGTGGCCGTCAGAGGACAAACTTCTTCCAGCCATAAAGATGCTTTCATGTGCGACAGCACCCATGTTGCACTGCAGGTAACTTCTTCTTCTATGGTGCTTTATAAGCATCACTGCAGGTTTAAAGCTTTGTCCATTCAGACACACCGTAGTAAAAATGGCGGCAACAGATTAAAAACGTTTCAATCTGAGAATAAAAACATCCCAAATTATTTTACTAGAGACCAATAGAAACAGTTTTTAATGGTTGAATAGTTTCTGCTGGTTCTGTTGGCTCTACTGGTTTTGCTGGTTTACTGGTTCTGTTAGTTTCTACTGGTTTTGCTGGTTGTACAGTTTCTGTTGGTTCTACTGGTTTTGCTGGTTCTGTTGGGTCTACAGTTTCTTTTGGTTCTACTGGTTTTGCTGGTTCTGTTGGTTCTACAGTTTCTTTTGGTTCTACTGGTTTTGCTGGTTCTGTTGGTTCTACAGTTTCTTTTGGTTCTACTGGTTCTGTTGGTTCTAAAGTTTCTGTTGGTTCTGCTGGTTCTGTTGGTTGTACTGGTTCTGATGGTTCTACAGTTTCTTTTGGTTCTACAGTTTCTTTTGGTTCTATTGGTTCTGTAGGTTCTACAGTTTATGTTGGTTCTACTGGTTCTGTTGGTTCTACTGGTTCTGTTGGTTCTACTGGTTCTGTTGGTTCTCATGGTTCTGTTGGTTCTGCTGGTTCTGTTGGTTCTGATGGTTCTAAAGTTTCTGTTGGTTGTACTGGTTCTGTTGGTTCTACTGGTTCTGTTGGTTCTCATGGTTCTGTTGGTTCTGTTGGTTCTGCTGGTTCTGATGGTTCTACTGGTTCTGTTGGTTGTACTGGTTCTGTTGGTTCTGCTGGTTTCAAAGCGTCTATGTCCAGGTGAAATCTAAATAAAGTTTTTCCTCTTCCCTTCATCTCAACGGTTTCCCTCAGGTCCTGTGGTTGCCATGAAGCTTCACTCTGATTGGCTGTTTCAGATGTCACTCCAGAGGACGGCCCGCCGGCTCTTGTCTACGCTGACGACGTATTCTCCGGACAGAGACCAGGACACGGCGCTGATGGACGAGCTGCAGAGGGACAGAGACGACTGGGTGGGCGGGGCTTAAAGATGAGAGGAATCAGAACCAATCTGGATTCTGATCCGGTAGGTACCTGTGTCTGTCGGGGAGGTGGGTCTCCAGGTTTCCAGTGGAGACGTTCCAGATGTAGACAGTCCCGTTGGCTGATCCGGCCGCCAGGTAACAGCTGTCAGGACTGGAGACACAAACACCTGGATGATGTCATCAGACCCCAGTTCTGGTTATAAGACCTGACCAGATCAAACTGGACCAGGTTTGAACATAGAGCATCTGGTTCCTACTGTTGACATACTAACTACTTTGATTGGGCCATTTAACTGGATCAGAACCAGGTTCTACATACAGAACCGGATGACGACATCAACAGAAACACTGATGACTTCATTCTATCAGAACTGTTCAGACCCGGTTCAAACATCAGACAATCAGAACCAGAAGCTGAAACCTGATCTCTGATGATAATGAGTTTGTTCGAACCAGAACATCAGAAGGTGGTGATCAGAACCTTTTGGACCCACCTGATGACGGCCTTGGTGCTGTCACTGCCACACATGAAGCCGTCGGCTCTGAAACACAAACACACACACTGAGTCCGACTGGCGGGAGGCTGGAGGCCCAAACCCGGTCCGGTTCCTACCGAAAGCACACGCGGTCGTTGCTCCACCTCAGGTCCGCCAGCTGGAGGCAGTTGTCACGGCAACAGCAAAGCAGCTGGCGGTGGTCGGAGCTCAGGTCCAACGAGGTGACTTTACCCTGCGCAGGAAGTTCCTGAACGCAGCTCGCTGATCTGATGGACGACGCGCACACACATGCATGCGCACACACGCATGCACGCAGGCACACACACACACACACAAATAATCAGATTTCTTTTTTTTATATTTAAAATGCACTTTTTAAATGTAAATTATTCATTATTTATTCATTTCAAAACGCTTAGTCCGGTTCAGGGTCGCCGGGAAGCTGGCGCGTATGCCAGAGGTCACCAGGCGAGAGGCGGGTACACCCGGAGCTGTACACCCGGAGCTGTACACCCGGACCTGTACACCCGGAGCTGTACACCCGGAGCGGTACACCCGGACCTGTACACCCGGAGCTGTACACCCGGACCTGTACACCCGGAGCTGTACACCCGGAGCGGTACACCCGGACCTGTACACCCGGAGCTGTACACCCGGACCTGTACACCCGGAGCTGTACACCCGGAGCGGTACACCCGGACCTGTACACCCGGAGCTGTACACCCGGAGCGGTACACCCGGAGCTGTACACCCGGAGCGGTACACCCGGAGCTGTACACCCGGAGCGGTACACCCGGAGCGGTACACCCGGAGCGGTACACCCGGAGCTGTACACCCGGAGCGGTACACCCGGACCTGTACACCCGGAGCGGTACACCCGGACCTGTACACCCGGAGCGGTACACCCGGAGCGGTACACCCGGACCTGTACACCCGGACCTGTACACCCGGACCGGTACACCCGGACCTGTACACCCGGAGCGGTACACCCGGAGCTGTACACCCGGACCGGTACACCCGGAGCTGTACACCCGGACCGGTACACCCGGAGCTGTACACCCGGACCGGTACACCCGGACCGGTACACCCGGAGCTGTACACCCGGACCGGTACACCCGGAGCTGTACACCCGGACCGGTACACCCGGACCGGTACACCCGGAGCTGTACACCCGGACCGGTACACCCGGAGCTGTACACCCGGACCTGTACACCCGGACCTGTACACCCGGAGCTGTACACCCGGACCTGTACACCCGGACCTGTACACCCGGACCGGTACACCCGGACCGGTACACCCGGAGCGGTACACCCGGACCTGTACACCCGGAGCTGTACACCCGGACCGGTACACCCGGAGCTGTACACCCGGAGCTGTACACCCGGACCGGTACACCCGGACCGGTACACCCGGAGCGGTACACCCGGACCTGTACACCCGGAGCTGTACACCCGGACCTGTACACCCGGAGCTGTACACCCGGACCGGTACACCCGGAGCGGTACACCCGGACCGGTACACCCGGACCGGTACACCCGGACCTGTACACCCGGAGCGGTACACCCGGAGCGGTACACCCGGAGCGGTACACCCGGAGCTGTACACCCGGACCGGTACACCCGGAGCGGTACACCCGGAGCTGTACACCCGGAGCGGTACACCCGGAGCGGTACACCCGGAGCGGTACACCCGGAGCTGTACACCCGGACCTGTACACCCGGAGCGGTACACCCGGAGCTGTACACCCGGACCTGTACACCCGGAGCGGTACACCCGGAGCGGTACACCCGGACCTGTACACCCGGACCTGTACACCCGGACCTGTACACCCGGAGCGGTACACCCGGACCTGTACACCCGGACATGTACACCCGGAGCTGTACACCCGGAGCGGTACACCCGGAGCTGTACACCCGGACCTGTACACCCGGAGCTGTACACCCGGAGCGGTACACCCGGAGCTGTACACCCGGAGCGGTACACCCGGAGCTGTACACCCGGAGCTGTACACCCGGAGCTGTACACCCGGACCTGTACACCCGGAGCTGTACACCCGGAGCTGTACACCCGGAGCTGTACACCCGGAGCGGTACACCCGGAGCGGTACACCCGGAGCGGTACACCCGGAGCTGTACACCCGGACCTGTACACCCGGACCTGTACACCCGGAGCTGTACACCCGGAGCTGTACACCCGGACCTGTACACCCGGACCTGTACACCCGGAGCTGTACACCCGGACCTGTACACCCGGAGCGGTACACCCGGAGCTGTACACCCGGAGCTGTACACCCGGAGCTGTACACCCGGAGCTGTACACCCGGACCTGTACACCCGGAGCTGTACACCCGGACCTGTACACCCGGACCTGTACACCCGGAGCTGTACACCCGGAGCTGTACACCCGGAGCGGTACACCCGGAGCGGTACACCCGGAGCTGTACACCCGGACCTGTACACCCGGACCTGTACACCCGGAGCTGTACACCCGGAGCTGTACACCCGGACCTGTACACCCGGACCTGTACACCCGGAGCTGTACACCCGGACCTGTACACCCGGAGCTGTACACCCGGACCTGTACACCCGGACCTGTACACCCGGACCTGTACACCCGGAGCTGTACACCCGGAGCTGTACACCCGGAGCGGTACACCCGGAGCGGTACACCCGGAGCGGTACACCCGGAGCGGTACACCCGGACCTGTACACCCGGAGCTGTACACCCGGACCTGTACACCCGGAGCTGTACACCCGGAGCTGTACACCCGGAGCTGTACACCCGGAGCGGTACACCCGGAGCTGTACACCCGGACCGGTACACCCGGAGCTGTACACCCGGACCGGTACACCCGGAGCGGTACACCCGGAGCGGTACACCCGGAGCGGTAAGACTGTATCTGGAAGCATCTTGTGTGTATCTTTACAAGCAGCCAAAGCTGTTGACAGAAGAATACCAACATCTGCTGGAGGTTCTGCGAAGGTTCGGACTGCGGTCTGAACATCTGAAGCGGGTGAGGCTGATCTGCCGTGGCCTCATGGAAAGGGTCCTGGTTAATGGCTCTGCTTCTGGGTAACTTCGGTGCCCAGAGTCCATTTCCAACGGTCTGAATCTGGTTTATGTGGAGCTTACGATATCTGATGATCTGAATAATTTGCATAAGTTTTCTCTCCTTACTGATCTGATCTGGTGGTTTGATCTCCCACTCTCTTGGAAGTGTAGAATAAGTCTGAATGTTCTCCCAGGATTTCTGAGGATAAATTACTGTTTTCTCTGACTTCGGCAGTCTCTGGGTTCATCTGGGAGGTCGGAAAAACCACGTCTAAAGCTTGTTCCTACCTCCACCAGAATACAAAACTTTCTTCTTGTTCTCGAGGCTCCAAGAAGAAAATGACGTCATTTTGTTCTTGCGGACGTGTTTGAAGACAGTTCTCGACACATCGGGCTCCGAGAAGTATCGTGTGATTGGTCGGACATGTGCGGTGGGGATGGTTAACATGTGTGGGCGTGGCTAACACGTCTGGGCGTGGTTAACATGTCTGGGCGTGGTTAACATGTCTGGGCGTGGTTAACATGGAGAAAGCACAAAGAGGAGTTGCTGCTTCCGCGTTTTTACTGCTGCAGGTAAAACAGCTGATCGAGGTGGTGACCTGCACGCCCCGCCGCGTGCACGACCCGCCCCGCCGCGTGCACGACCCGCTCCGCCGCGGACGAAGCTGCTCGTTAAATCTGAAACTAGAAACTCGGACAGCGGAAACCTCCACCGAGCACGATGTTAAAGAATCCTTTTAAAACATTCCTGGATCCAAACGGTGATCCGGATCACCACCAGAATTTAATCACTTCTTCATTTTTACATTTGCAACAACTGTTTATAAAAATCTGTCTGAAACCTTTTAAGTTATCTTGAACACAAAGACGGCGCGAAAAACATGACCTCCTCGGCGGAGGTAAGAACCGGGATCATGGCACACAAAGCAGACCTCGCCCCCCGCAGTGACCCCTCCCCGCTGCAGACCTGCTTCTCTTGGAGGATGGATGGACCTGCCGAGCAACAAGTTTTTTCTTGTTCTTGCAGCCTCGAGGACAACAACTCAGTTCTTGCTTCTCCTGGAGGATGGAACGAGCTTAAAACTTGAAACACCGGCTGCCGATGGAGAGTGGTGGTCTCCTCACTGACCTGACTTCAGACTTTAAAACTGGAAATGTCATGTGTGAGGAGGGACTGTCCCCCCTTCCTGGTCTTTGGAAGATCTCTGCTTCCTGCTGAGGAGAACCGGCCGTTCCTCCTGGACCTACTTATATATTCCCACACAGGAAACCAGTATCTTCTGGACCAGTACGAACTAAACAGGGTCTAAACCAGCATCTTCTGGACCAGTACGAACTAAACAGGGTCTAAACCAGCATCTTCTGGACCAGTACGAACTAAACAGGGTCTAAACCAGCATCTTCTGGACCAGTACGAACTAAACAGGGTCTAAACCAGCATCTTCTGGACCAGTACGAACTAAACAGGGTCTAAACCAGCATCTTCTGGACCAGTACGAACTAAACAGGGTCTAAACCAGCATCTTCTGGACCAGTACGAACTAAACAGGGTCTAAACCAGTATCTTCTGGACCAGTACGAACTAAACAGGGTCTAAACCAGTATCTTCTGGACCAGTACGAACTAAACAGGGTCTAAACCAGCATCTTCTGGACCAGTACGAACTAAACAGGGTCTAAACCAGTATCTTCTGGACCAGTACGAACTAAACAGGGTCTAAACCAGCATCTTCTGGACCAGTACGAACTAAACAGGGTCTAAACCAGCATCTTCTGGACCAGTACGAACTAAACAGGGTCTAAACCAGCATCTTCTGGACCAGTACGAACTAAACAGGGTCTAAACCAGCATCTTCTGGACCAGTACGAACTAAACAGGGTCTAAACCAGCATCTTCTGGACCAGTACGAACTAAACAGGGTCTAAACCAGCATCTTCTGGACCAGTACGAACTAAACAGGGTCTAAACCAGCATCTTCTGGACCAGTACGAACTAAACAGGGTCTAAACCAGCATCTTCTGGACCAGTACGAACTAAACAGGGTCTAAACCAGCATCTTCTGGACCAGTACGAACTAAACAGGGTCTAAACCAGTATCTTCTGGACCAGTACGAACTAAACAGGGTCTAAACCAGTATCTTCTGGACCAGTACGAACTAAACAGGGTCTAAACCAGCATCTTCTGGACCAGTACGAACTAAACAGGGTCTAAACCAGTATCTTCTGGACCAGTACGAACTAAACAGGGTCTAAACCAGCATCTTCTGGACCAGTACGAACTAAACAGGGTCTAAACCAGCATCTTCTGGACCAGTACGAACTAAACAGGGTCTAAACCAGCATCTTCTGGACCAGTACGAACTAAACAGGGTCTAAACCAGCATCTTCTGGACCAGTACGAACTAAACAGGGTCTAAACCAGCATCTTCTGGACCAGTACGAACTAAACAGGGTCTAAACCAGCATCTTCTGGACCAGTACGAACTAAACAGGGTCTAAACCAGCATCTTCTGGACCAGTACGAACTAAACAGGGTCTAAACCAGCATCTTCTGGACCAGTACGAACTAAACAGGGTCTAAACCAGCATCTTCTGGACCAGTACGAACTAAACAGGGTCTAAACCAGCATCTTCTGGACCAGTACGAACTAAACAGGGTCTAAACCAGCATCTTCTGGACCAGTACGAACTAAACAGGGTCTAAACCAGCATCTTCTGGACCAGTACGAACTAAACAGGGTCTAAACCAGCATCTTCTGGACCAGTACGAACTAAACAGGGTCTAAACCAGCATCTTCTGGACCAGTACGAACTAAACAGGGTCTAAACCAGTATCTTCTGGACCAGTACGAACTAAACAGGGTCTAAACCAGCATCTTCTGGACCAGTACGAACTAAACAGGGTCTAAACCAGCATCTTCTCGACCAGTACGAACTAAACAGGGTCTAAACCAGCATCTTCTCGACCAGTACGAACTAAACAGGGTCTAAACCAGCATCTTCTGGACCAGTACGAACTAAACAGGGTCTAAACCAGCATCTTCTGGACCAGTACGAACTAAACAGGGTCTAAACCAGCATCTTCTGGACCAGTACGAACTAAACAGGGTCTAAACCAGCATCTTCTGGACCAGTACGAACTAAACAGGGTCTAAACCAGTATCTTCTGGACCAGTACGAACTAAACAGGGTCTAAACCAGCATCTTCTGGACCAGTACGAACTAAACAGGGTCTAAACCAGCATCTTCTGGACCAGTACGAACTAAACAGGGTCTAAACCAGCATCTTCTGGACCAGTACGAACTAAACAGGGTCTAAACCAGCATCTTCTGGACCAGTACGAACTAAACAGGGTCTAAACCAGCATCTTCTGGACCAGTACGAACTAAACAGGGTCTAAACCAGCATCTTCTGGACCAGTACGAACTAAACAGGGTCTAAACCAGCATCTTCTGGACCAGTACGAACTAAACAGGGTCTAAACCAGCATCTTCTGGACCAGTACGAACTAAACAGGGTCTAAACCAGCATCTTCTGGACCAGTACAAACTAAACAGGGTCTAAACCAGTATCTTCTGGACCAGTACGAACTAAACAGGGTCTAAACCAGTATCTTCTGGACCAGTACGAACTAAACAGGGTCTAAACCAGCATCTTCTGGACCAGTACGAACTAAACAGGGTCTAAACCAGCATCTTCTGGACCAGTACGAACTAAACAGGGTCTAAACCAGCATCTTCTGGACCAGTACGAACTAAACAGGGTCTAAACCAGCATCTTCTGGACCAGTACGAACTAAACAGGGTCTAAACCAGTATCTTCTGGACCAGTACGAACTAAACAGGGTCTAAACCAGCATCTTCTGGACCAGTACGAACTAAACAGGGTCTAAACCAGCATCTTCTGGACCAGTACGAACTAAACAGGGTCTAAACCAGCATCTTCTGGACCAGTACGAACTAAACAGGGTCTAAACCAGCATCTTCTCGACCAGTACGAACTAAACAGGGTCTAAACCAGCATCTTCTGGACCAGTACGAACTAAACAGGGTCTAAACCAGCATCTTCTGGACCAGTACGAACTAAACAGGGTCTAAACCAGCATCTTCTGGACCAGTACGAACTAAACAGGGTCTAAACCAGCATCTTCTGGACCAGTACGAACTAAACAGGGTCTAAACCAGTATCTTCTGGACCAGTACGAACTAAACAGGGTCTAAACCAGCATCTTCTGGACCAGTACGAACTAAACAGGGTCTAAACCAGCATCTTCTGGACCAGTACGAACTAAACAGGGTCTAAACCAGCATCTTCTGGACCAGTACGAACTAAACAGGGTCTAAACCAGCATCTTCTGGACCAGTACGAACTAAACAGGGTCTAAACCAGCATCTTCTCGACCAGTACGAACTAAACAGGGTCTAAACCAGCATCTTCTCGACCAGTACGAACTAAACAGGGTCTAAACCAGCATCTTCTGGACCAGTACGAACTAAACAGGGTCTAAACCAGCATCTTCTGGACCAGTACGAACTAAACAGGGTCTAAACCAGCATCTTCTCGACCAGTACGAACTAAACAGGGTCTAAACCAGCATCTTCTGGACCAGTACGAACTAAACAGGGTCTAAACCAGCATCTTCTGGACCAGTACGAACTAAACAGGGTCTAAACCAGCATCTTCTGGACCAGTACGAACTAAACAGGGTCTAAACCAGCATCTTCTCGACCAGTACGAACTAAACAGGGTCTAAACCAGCATCTTCTGGACCAGTACGAACTAAACAGGGTCTAAACCAGCATCTTCTCGACCAGTACGAACTAAACAGGGTCTAAACCAGCATCTTCTGGACCAGTACGAACTAAACAGGGTCTAAACCAGCATCTTCTGGACCAGTACGAACTAAACAGGGTCTAAACCAGCATCTTCTGGACCAGTACGAACTAAACAGGGTCTAAACCAGTATCTTCTGGACCAGTACGAACTAAACAGGGTCTAAACCAGTATCTTCTGGACCAGTACGAACTAAACAGGGTCTAAACCAGCATCTTCTGGACCAGTACGAACTAAACAGGGTCTAAACCAGCATCTTCTGGACCAGTACGAACTAAACAGGGTCTAAACCAGTATCTTCTGGACCAGTACGAACTAAACAGGGTCTAAACCAGTATCTTCTGGACCAGTACGAACTAAACAGGGTCTAAACCAGCATCTTCTGGACCAGTACGAACTAAACAGGGTCTAAACCAGTATCTTCTGGACCAGTACGAACTAAACAGGGTCTAAACCAGCATCTTCTGGACCAGTACGAACTAAACAGGGTCTAAACCAGCATCTTCTGGACCAGTACGAACTAAACAGGGTCTAAACCAGCATCTTCTGGACCAGTACGAACTAAACAGGGTCTAAACCAGTATCTTCTGGACCAGTACGAACTAAACAGGGTCTAAACCAGCATCTTCTGGACCAGTACGAACTAAACAGGGTCTAAACCAGCATCTTCTG
Source organism: Telmatherina bonti (assembly GCF_933228915.1). Lineage (NCBI taxonomy): Eukaryota > Metazoa > Chordata > Actinopteri > Atheriniformes > Telmatherinidae > Telmatherina > Telmatherina bonti. Next base: position 40,122,480 of record NC_136627.1, on the reverse strand, counting down.
GACCAGTACGAACTAAACAGGGTCTAAACCAGCATCTTCTGGACCAGTACGAACTAAACAGGGTCTAAACCAGTATCTTCTGGACCAGTACGAACTAAACAGGGTCTAAACCAGCATCTTCTCGACCAGTACGAACTAAACAGGGTCTAAACCAGTATCTTCTGGACCAGTACGAACTAAACAGGGTCTAAACCAGCATCTTCTGGACCAGTACGAACTAAACAGGGTCTAAACCAGCATCTTCTGGACCAGTACGAACTAAACAGGGTCTAAACCAGCATCTTCTGGACCAGTACGAACTAAACAGGGTCTAAACCAGTATCTTCTGGACCAGTACGAACTAAACAGGGTCTAAACCAGCATCTTCTGGACCAGTACGAACTAAACAGGGTCTAAACCAGCATCTTCTGGACCAGTACGAACTAAACAGGGTCTAAACCAGTATCTTCTGGACCAGTACGAACTAAACAGGGTCTAAACCAGCATCTTCTGGACCAGTACGAACTAAACAGGGTCTAAACCAGCATCTTCTGGACCAGTACGAACTAAACAGGGTCTAAACCAGCATCTTCTGGACCAGTACGAACTAAACAGGGTCTAAACCAGCATCTTCTGGACCAGTACGAACTAAACAGGGTCTAAACCAGCATCTTCTGGACCAGTACGAACTAAACAGGGTCTAAACCAGCATCTTCTGGACCAGTACGAACTAAACAGGGTCTAAACCAGCATCTTCTGGACCAGTACGAACTAAACAGGGTCTAAACCAGCATCTTCTGGACCAGTACGAACTAAACAGGGTCTAAACCAGTATCTTCTGGACCAGTACGAACTAAACAGGGTCTAAACCAGCATCTTCTGGACCAGTACGAACTAAACAGGGTCTAAACCAGCATCTTCTGGACCAGTACGAACTAAACAGGGTCTAAACCAGCATCTTCTGGACCAGTACGAACTAAACAGGGTCTAAACCAGCATCTTCTGGACCAGTACGAACTAAACAGGGTCTAAACCAGCATCTTCTGGACCAGTACGAACTAAACAGGGTCTAAACCAGCATCTTCTGGACCAGTACGAACTAAACAGGGTCTAAACCAGCATCTTCTGGACCAGTACGAACTAAACAGGGTCTAAACCAGCATCTTCTGGACCAGTACGAACTAAACAGGGTCTAAACCAGCATCTTCTGGACCAGTACGAACTAAACAGGGTGTAACACGCCGACAGTTTTCCAGCCGGCTTCAGATGAATTCACATTTTAACCGTCTCTTAGAAAACCCGACTAAAATCGTCGAGTCGTTCCTGTTGACGCGTCTCCAACCACCTGTATGAGTTTTGTGTGAGTTTGCAGAAGACTGGTGTCATGCCATCGGTCAGCAGATCTCCGCCCTCCGTGCAGAACGCTAGCGTACATCGGCTCCTGTTCTGAGAGGGAACCAGACTCATTTAGATAAGCTGTGGTCTCCCTCCCTGAACTGCACATAGACCCGATCGGCGCGGCCGTTGTGGTCTGGCGTCCCCGTTTCTCTGCAACGTCCGCTCTTTGGGACAGAACTAACACGGAAGAGTGTCTGAACATTTCAGCCTCAGAAATAGCAGAACGATTGAGATGTGTCTATCACTGCTGTCATGTTTTCATTGTTTTTACTTCTTTAAAAATTAATAAATTATGATTTAGCGTATGATTTAGATTGTAAAAATGATGTTAAATAATCAGGATTTTTTTAAAATGTTGTCATGCTTCGGCATTTAACAACAAAACAAATTAAAATGAAAACAAATAAATGAAATAAACAGATTTATAAATTCTTGAGAATTGTCCAATCAGCTTGCAGAAAGACGAGGGAGCCGGCGTGTGATTGGAGGACGGAGCTGTCCGTCATCTTCTGATCCACTATCTGCCAGGAAGGGAAGGGGGCTGCGTGGGATGAGCTGTTGCTAGGTAACTGAGGCAGACAGAGTCGCCTTGGAAACAGTTAGCAGGGTAAGGACAGATGATGATGATGATGATGATGAAGAGGCACACCTGCTGTCCCAGACCCGGATCTTACAGTCGAAGTGACCGCTGATGACTGAGTTCTCCGAGCAGACCACGTCGCTGCAGAACGACGACGCCGACACCTGCTGCACACCTGCAATGACACACACACCTGATACACGCACACCTGGAGCAGCTCAGCCAATCAGCAGACAGGACGGACGTCCACTCACAAGCGGCCCGGTTCAGGTCCCAGAACCGGACGGTCCGGTCGGCACTTCCAGTCACCACCTGGTGGGGATGCCAGATGAACCGGGCCGCCGTCACCTTCCTGCTGTGTCCTGTCAGCGTCACCTGACACCCACACACACACACACAAACACACACAGGATGTGAGGTTCTGAAAGCAGTAAAAGTTCAGACCAGCAGCCTGGTTGGACCTCCAGTATCTGGACCTCCAGGATCTGGACCAGCGGAAAGACCAAACTGGTCATCCAACCAGTAATCCAGCCAGGTTTCACATCAAGATCAAAGCATGCTCACATAAAGGGGCGGGGCTTGATTCTTTTCTTTTTTGATAAAAAAGCTCGATCAGCTGTTTTATCAAAACAATCCGTTTTACCTGCAGCAGTAAAAACACGGAAGCAGCAACTCCGCTTCCTGCTTTCTCCGTGTTAACCACGCCCACCTCACATGTCTGACCAATCACACAATACTTCTCGCAGCCCCGCAAGAAAAAAGTTCTGCAACCCGGTGTGTCAAGAACTGTCCTCAAACACGTCCGCGAGAACAAAATGACGTCATTTTCTTCTCGGAGCCTCGAGAACAAGAAAAAAAAAAGTTCTGTCTTCTCGTGGAGGATGTGACAGGCTTAACCGTAGCAACAGGCATGTGATGCTGGCGGAACATGGCAGACTGTTAACTGTAGTAATCAGACTACTCCGTCGCGCCGACAGTAATCAGACTACTCCGTCGCGCCGACAGTAATCAGACTACTCCGTCGCGCCGACAGTAATCAGACTACTCCGTCGCGCCGACAGTAATCAGACTACTCCGACGCGCCGACAGTAATCAGACTACTCCGACGCGCCGACAGTAATCTCGCGCCGACAGTAATCAGACTACTCCGACGCACCGACAGTAATCAGACTACTCCGTCGCGCCGACAGTAATCAGACTACTCCGACGCGCCGACAGTAATCAGACTACTCCGACGCGTCGACAGTAATCAGACTACTCCGACACGTCGACAGTAATCAGACTACTCCGACGCGCCGACAGTAATCAGACTACTCCGACGCGCCGACAGTAATCAGACTACTCCGATGCACCGACAGTAATCAGACTACTCCGATGCACCGACAGTAATCAGACTACTCCGACGCGCCGACAGTAATCAGACTACTCCGACGCGCCGACAGTAATCAGACTACTCCGATGCACCGACAGTAATCAGACTACTCCGACGCACCGACAGTAATCAGACTACTCCGACGCACCGACAGTAATCAGACTACTCCGTCGCGCTGACAGTAATCCAACTACTTAGTTCCAGCCCAGATGTTTTAGGCACAACTTCCTGTTTCTTCCTCGCATCACGTTTTCTCCACGGAGACATGAAGCGGCGTTTTGCAATACAACGTCCGTTACCTTGGGAACAGAGTCATCCAGCCGCCACAACATGGCCGATTTGTCGTACGAGGCGGCGAGGACCCTCTGACCCTGAGGACAGAAACGGGAACATGTATGAGACCGGTTCTGGGTCAGGTCCAACTGGGTCCAGCTTTTCAGGTCAGGTCGGGTCCAGTCGGGTCCAGTCAGGTCAGGTCTGGTCGGGTCCAGTCGGGTCAGGTCCAGTCGGATAGGGTCCAGTAAGGTCAGGTCCGGTCGGGTCCAGTCGGGTCAGGTCCGGTCGGGACAGGTCCGGTTGGGTCCAGTCGAGTCAGGTCCAGTCGGAAAGGGTCCAGTCAGGTCAGGTCAGGTCCGGTCGGGTCCAGTCAGGTCAGGTCTGGTCGGGTCCAGTCGGGTCAGGTCCAGTCGGATAGGGTCCAGTAAGGTCAGGTCAAGTCGGGTCAGGTCCGGTCGGGACAGGTCCGGTTGGGTCCAGTCGAGTCAGGTCCAGTCGGATAGGGTCCAGTCAGGTCAGGTCTGGTCGGGTCCAGTCGGGTCAGGTCCAGTCGGATAGGGTCCAGTAAGGTCAGGTCCGGTCGGGACAGGTCCGGTTGGGTCCAGTCGAGTCAGGTCCAGTCGGATAGGGTCCAGTCAGGTCAGGTCCGGTCGGGTCCAGTCGGGTCAGGTCCGGTTGGGACAGGTCCGGTCGGGTCCGGTCGGATAGGGTCCAGTCAGGTCAAGTCCGGTCGGGTCCAGTTGGGTCAGGTCCAGTCAGGACGGGTTGGGTCCGGCGGGTCCAGTCGGGTCAGGTCCGGTCGGATAGGGTCCAGTCAGGTCGGGTCCGGTCGGGTCCGGTCCGGTCGGATAGGGTCCAGTCAGGTCAAGTCCGGTCGGGTCCAGTCGGGTCAGGTCCAGTCAGGACGGGTTGGGTCCGGCGGGTCCAGTCGGGTCCGGTCCGGTTGGATAGGGTCCAGTCAGGTCGGGTCCGGTCGGGTCCGGTCCGGTCGGATAGGGTCCAGTCAGGTCAAGTCCGGTCGGGTCCAGTCGGGTCAGGTCCAGTCAGGACGGGTTGGGTCCGGCGGGTCCAGTCGGGTCGGGTCCGGTCGGATAGGGTCCAGTCAGGTCGGGTCCGGTCGGGTCAGGTCCAGTCGGATAGGGTCCAGTCAGGTCAGGTCCGGTCGGGTCCGGTCGGGTCAGGTCCGGTCGGGTCCGGTCGGGTCCGGTCGGGTCGGATAGGGTCCAGTCAGGTCAGGTCCGGTCAGGTCCGGTCGGATAGGGTCCAGTCGGGTCAGGTCCGGTCCAGTCGAGGCAGGTCCGTTCGGGTCAGGTCTGGTCGGATAGGGTCCAGTCGGGTCTGGTCTGGTCGGATAGGGTCCAGTCGGGTCTGGTCTGGTCGGATAGGGTCCAGTCGGGTCTGGTCTGGTCGGATAGGGTCCAGTCAGGTCGTGTCTGGTCGGGTCCAGTCGTGTCAGGTCCGGTCAGATAGGGTCCAGTCAGGTCGGGTCTGGTCGGGTCCAGTCAGGTCAGGTCCGGCGGGTTGGGTCCAGTCGGGTCGGTCCAATCGGGTCGGGTCGAGTCCGGTGGGTTGGGTCCGGTCGGGTCTGGTCCGGCGCGTCGGGTCGGGTCAGGTCGGGTCGGGTCCGGCGGGTCAGGTTGGGTCCGGCGGGTCGGGTCCAGTCGGGTCGGGTACGGCGGGTCGGGTCGGTCCAATTGGGTTGGGTCCGGTCGGGTCGGGTCAGTCCGGTCGGGTCAGGTCGGGTTGGGTCCGGCGGGTCAGGTCGGGTCCGGCGGGTAGGGTCAGGTCGGGTCCGGCGGGTCGGGTCCAGTTGGATAGGGTCCAGTCAGGTCAGGTCCGGTCGGATAGGGTCCAGTCAGGTCAGGTCCGGTTGGGTCCGGTCGGGTCCGGTCGGGTCAGGTCCAGTCGGGACAGGACCGGTCGGGTCCAGTCGGGTCAGGTCCGGTCGGATAGGGTCCAGTCGGGTCAGGTCCAGTCGGGACAGGTCCGGTCGGATAGGGTCCAGTCGGGTCAGGTCCAGTCGGGACAGGTCCAGTCGGGTCAGGTCCAGTCGGGACAGGTCCGGTCGGATAGGGTCCAGTCGGGTCAGGTCCAGTCGGGACAGGTCCAGTCGGGACAGGTCCAGTCGGGTCAGGTCCGGTCGGGTGCAGTCGGGTCCAGTCCAGTCAGACAGGGTCCAGTTGGGTCGGGTCCAGTCGGGTCAGGTCCGGTCGGCTAGGGTCCAGTCGGGTCAGGTCCGGTCGGGTCCAGTCGGGTCAGGTCTGGTCGGATAGGGTCCAGTCAGGTCGGGTCTGGTCGGGTCCAGTCAGGTCGGGTCTGGTCGGGTGCAGTCGGGTCCGGTCTGGTCGGATAGGGTCCAGTCAGGTCGGGTCTGGTCGGGTCCAGTCAGATAGGGTCCAGTCGGGTCGGGTCCAGTCAGATAGGGTCCAGTCGGGTCGGGTCCAGTCGGGTCAGGTCCAGTCGGGTCGGGTCCGGTGCGTCGGGTCGGGTCAGGTCGGGTTGGGTCCGGCGGGTCAGGTCGGGTCCGGCGGGTCGGGTCCGGCGGGTCAGGTCGGGTCCGGCGGGTCGGGTCCGGCAGGTCAGGTCGGGTCCGGCGGGTCGGGTCCAGTCGGATAGGGTCCAGTCAGGTCAGGTCCGGTCGGGTCAGGTCCGGTCGGATAGGGTCCAGTCAGGTCAGGTACGGTCGGATAGGGTCCAGTCAGGTCGGGTCAGGTCGGGTCCAGTCGTGTCAGGTCCAGTCGGACAGGTCCAGTCAGGTCAAGTCCGGTCGGGTCAGGTCCAGTCGGACAGGTCCAGTCGGGTCAGGTCCGGTCGGGTCGGGTCGGGTCCGGTCGGGTCCAGTCGGGTCAGGTCCAGTCGGACAGGTCCAGTCGGGTCAGGTCCGGTCGGGTCGGGTCGGGTCCGGTCGGGTCCAGTCGGGTCAGGTCCAGTCGGGTCGGGTCCAGTCGGACAGGTCCAGTCGGGTCAGGTCCAGTCGGGTCGGGTCCAGTCGGACAGGTCCAGTCGGGTCAGGTCCGGTCCAGTCGAGGCAGGTCCAGTCGGGTCGGGTCCAGTCGGGTCGGGTCCAGTCGGGTCTGGTCTGGTCGGATAGGGTCCGGTCGGGTCAGGTCCGGTCGGGTCCGGTCGGGTCGGGTCCAGTCGGGTCGGTCCAATCGGGTCGGGTCGAGTCCGGTGGGTTGGGTCCGGTCGGGTCTGGTCCGGCGCGTCGGGTCGGGTCAGGTCGGGTTGGGTCCGGCGGGTCAGGTTGGGTCCGGCGGGTCGGGTCCAGTCGGGTCGGGTACGGCGGGTCGGGTCGGGTCGGTCCAATTGGGTTGGGTCCGGTCGGGTCAGGTTGGGTCCGGCGGGTCGGGTCCAGTCGGGTCGAGTACGGCGGGTCGGGTCGGGTCGGTCCAATTGGGTCGGGTCCAGTCGGGTCGGGTACGGCGGGTCGGGTCGGGTCGGTCCAATTGGGTTGGGTCCGGTCGGGTCGGGTCAGTCCGGTCAGGTCGGGTCCGGTGCGTGGGGTCGGGTCAGGTCAGGTCGGGTCCGGCGGGTCGGGTCAGGTCGGGTCCGGCGGGTCGGGTCCAGTCGGATAGGGTCCAGTCAGGTCAGGTCCCGTCAGGTCAGGTCCGGTCGGCTAGGGTCCAGTCAGGTCAGGTCCGGTTGGGTCCGGTCGGGTCAGGTCCAGTCGGGACAGGACCGGTCGGGTCCAGTCGGGTCAGGTCCGGTCGGATAGGGTCCAGTCGGGTCAGGTCCGGTCGGGTCCAGTCGGGTCAGGTCCAGTCCGGTCAGGTCCGGTCGGGTGCAGTCGGGTCCAGTCCAGTCAGACAGGGTCCAGTTGGGTCGGGTCCAGTCGGGTCAGGTCCGGTCGGGTCAGGTCCGGTCGGGTCCAGTCGGGTCAGGTCCAGTCGGGTCCAGTCGGGTCAGGTCCAGTCGGACAGGTCCAGTCGGGTCAGGTCCGGTCGGGTCGGGTCGGGTCCGGTCGGGTCCAGTCGGGTCAGGTCCAGTTGGGTCAGGTCCGGTCGGGTCAGGTCCGGTCGGGTCGGGTCAGGTCCGGTCGGGTCGGGTCCGGTCGGGTCGGGTCCAGTCGGGTCAGGTCCAGTCGGGACAGGTCCGGTCGGGTCGGGTCCAGTCGGGTCAGGTCACGTCGGGTCGGATAGGGTCCAGTCAGGTCGGGTCCAGTCGGACAGGTCCAGTCGGGTCAGGTCCGGTCGTGTCCAGTCGGGTCAGGTCCAGTCGGGTCAGGTCCGGTCGGGTCCGGTCGGGTCGGGTCCAGTCGGGTCAGGTCCGGTCGGGTCGGATAGGGTCCAGTCAGGTCGGGTCCAGTCGGACAGGTCCAGTCGGGTCAGGTCCGGTCGTGTCCAGTCGGGTCAGGTCCAGTCGGGTCAGGTCCGGTCGGGTGCAGTCGGGTCAGGTCCGGTCGGGTGCAGTCGGGTCCGGTCCGGTCGGGTGCAGTCGGGTCCGGTCCAGTCAGATAGGGTCCAGTCAGTTCGGGTCCAGTTGGGTCGGGTCAGGTCGGGTTGGGTCCGGCAGGTCAGGTCGGGTCCGGTGGGTCCAGTCGGGTCAGGTCCGGTCGGGTGCAGTCGGGTCCGGTCCAGTCAGATAGGGTCCAGTCGGGTCGGGTCCAGTCGGGTCAGGTCCAGTCGGGTCGGGTCCGGTGCGTCGGGTCGGGTCAGGTCGGGTCCGGCGGGTCGGGTCAGGTCGGGTCCGGCTGTTCAGGTCGGGTCCGGCGGGTCGGGTCCAGTCGGATAGGGTCCAGTCAGGTCAGGTCCGGTCGGGTCAGGTCCGGTCGGATAGGGTCCAGTCAGGTCAGGTCCGGTCCGGTCGGATAGGGTCCAGTCAGGTCAGGTCCGGTCGGATAGGGTCCAGTCGGGTCAGGTCCGGTCGGATAGGGTCCAGTCGGGTCAGGTCCGGTCGGATAGGGTCCAGTCGGGTTCAGGTCCGGTCGGATAGGGTCCAGTCGGGTCAGGTCCGGTCGGATAGGGTCCAGTCGGGTCAGGTCCGGTCAGATAGGGTCCAGTCAGGTCAGGTACGGTCGGGTCCGGTCGGGTCAGGTCCGGTCGGGTCCAGTGTGGTCAGGTCGGGTCGGATAGGGTCCAGTCGGGTCAGGTCCGGTCGGGTCCAGTCGGGTCAGGTCCGGTCGGGTCCAGTCGGGTCAGGTCCGGTCGGGTCCAGTCGGGTCGGGTCCAGTGGGGTCAGGTCCGGTCGGATAGGGTCCAGTCGGGTCAGGTACGGTCGGGTCAGGTCCAGTCGGGACAGGACCGGTCGGGTCAGGTCCAGTCGGGACAGGTCCGGTCGGATAGGGTCCAGTCAGGTCAGGTACGGTCGGGTCAGGTCCAGTCGGGACAGGACCGGTCGGGTCAGGTCCAGTCGGGTCAGGTCCGGTCGGGTCCAGTCGGGTCAGGTCCAGTCGGGACAGGTCCAGTCGGACAGGCCCAGTCGGGTCAGGTCCGGTCGGGTGCAGTCGGGTCCGGTCCAGTCAGACAGGGTCCAGTTGGGTCAGGTCCGGTCGGATAGGGTCCAGTCGGGTCCGGTCCAGTCGGGACAGGTCCAGTCGGACAGGTCCGGTCGGGTCCAGTCGGATAGGGTCCAGTCAGGTCAGGTCTGGTCGGGTCCAGTCGGGTCAGGTCCGGTCGGATAGGGTCCAGTCGGGTCAGGTCCGGTCGGGTCCAGTCGGGTCAGGTCCGGTCGGGTGCAGTCGGGACAGGTCCAGTCGGACAGGCCCAGTCGGGTCAGGTCCGGTCGGGTGCAGTCGGGTCGGGTCCAGTCAGACAGGGTCCAGTTGGGTCGGGTCCAGTCGGGTCAGGTCCGGTCGGATAGGGTCCAGTCGGGTCAGGTCCGGTCGGGTCCAGTCGGGTCGGGTCCGGTGCGTCGGGTCGGGTCAGGTCGGGTTGGGTCCGGCGGGTCAGGTCGGGTCCGGCAGGTCAGGTCGGGTCCGGCGGGTCGGGTCAGGTCGGGTCCGGCGGGTCGGGTCCAGTCGGATAGGGTCCAGTCAGGTCAGGTCCGGCAGGTCAGGTCGGGTCCGGCGGGTCGGGTCAGGTCGGGTCCGGCGGGTCGGGTTCAGTCGGATAGGGTCCAGTCAGGTCAGGTCCCGTCGGGTCAGGTCCGGTCGGATAGGGTCCAGTCAGGTCAGGTCCGGTTGGGTCCGGTCGGGTCCAGTCGGGACAGGTCCGGTTGGGTCCGGTCGGGTCCAGTCGGGACAGGTCCGGTCGGGTCCAGTCGGGTCAGGTCCGGTCGGGTCAGGTCCGGTCGGATAGGGTCCAGTCAGGTCAGGTCCGGTCGGATAGGGTCCAGTCAGGTCAGGTCCGGTCGGGTCCGGTCGGGTCAGGTCCGGTCGGATAGGGTCCAGTCGGGTCAGGTCCGGTCGGATAGGGTCCAGTCAGGTCAGGTCCAGTCGGGACAGGACCGGTCGGGTCCAGTGGGGTCAGGTCGGGTCGGATAGGGTCCAGTCGGGTCAGGTCCGGTCGGGACAGGACCGGTCGGGTCCAGTGGGGTCAGGTCCGGTCGGATAGGGTCCAGTCAGGTCAGGTCCAGTCGGGACAGGACCGGTTGGGTCCAGTGGGGTCAGGTCTGGTCGGATAGGGTCCAGTCGGGTCAGGTCCGGTCGGGTCCAGTCGGGTCAGGTCCAGTCGGGACAGGTCCAGTCGGACAGGCCCAGTCGGGTCAGGTCCGGTCGGGTGCAGTCGGGTCCGGTCCAGTCAGACAGGGTCCAGTCGGGTCAGGTCCGGTCGGATAGGGTCCAGTCGGGTCCGGTCCAGTCGGGACAGGTCCAGTCGGACAGGTCCAGTCGGGTCAGGTCCGGTCGGGTCCAGTCGGGTCAGGTCCAGTCGGGTCGGGTCCCGTGCGTCGGGTCGGGTCAGGTCGGGTTGGGTCCGGCGGGTCAGGTCCGGTCCGGCGGGTCGGGTCCAGTCAGGTCAGGTCCGGTCGGATAGGGTCCAGTCAGGTCAGGTCCGGTCGGATAGGGTCCAGTCAGGTCAGGTACGGTCGGGTCCGGTCGGGTCAGGTCCGGTCGGATAGGGTCCAGTCGGGTCAGGTC